>NC_140476.1:12630000-12822500 GCF_051167445.1 Perissodus microlepis | reverse complement strand
TTACTTTAATTATGTAGTCTGTTAATTTCTCTCTGTGGCTAGGGTTCTTTTTACCTACCTACCTTTACCTAGAATATTAGACCATAGCTAATAAAATATTTAGAATGATTTTTAATTAAGGTCATTGGTGGCAAACCATCCCTATACAACATCATAACATACTCACTTAATAAATATACAACACAAACAAAAAGTAATGTATTTTTTTATGTGAACTATATATAATTCTGCTCCTGAGATGAAATTTGACAAAAGAAAATATTGACACTGAGAGCTTAATATGCACTTTCCCCTCACTCATTAACACTTTCTCCAAGGGTAACTTCTGGAATGACTGTACTGAATATTTAATAGACTTTTTTGCCTATGGACCTGCTCCATGTGGTATTAACTGCATCAAGCCTATTTTTATAATTTAATAAAACTATTTTTCAAGTGCAGCTGCTGTTCATTTGCCTACTGTTTATGCTTCTACAATTTTTCTGCACTGGGACTATTTAAGATCTTTGATTTTGCTTCAGTGGTCAATATAAGTTATAAAAACATTGCAGATGTATTATTTCATTTCTACTAATTAATTCAGTTCAGTTCTATCCATTTAGCATCCGTTATTTTCATATAACCAGCTATTTTGTGCTGTAAGGTAAACACCCTAACGTTCATATAATGCCCTATGAGCAAACACTTTGCGACACTGGGGAAGACCGTCCTTTTTACAGGAAGAAACCTAAGGAAGGGTTGAGAGAGGTAGCATACTGCAGTGGCTGGTGAGGGGAAAGGGGAGACAGAAAAAAGAAGCATAGAGAGACCAGAAACAACAAAAAAAGGTTTCAGGAAAAATTTGACAAAAGTTAATAACATGCAGTACTGGTATATAAACGCACACGGACTGAAAAAAAAGGGGAGTGGGGGAGATGTACTCGGTGCATCAAACAAAGTCTCTCAATTACCTTGCACCTATAATAGCAGACGTTAAAGGCTAATCTTATAAGCGGAAAGAGTTCATGTCTTCCAAGCCCGAACTAGGATCTGGTTCCACAGTAGAGGGGCCAGATATCTGAAGGCTCTTTCTCCCATTCTACTTACATAAACTACAAATCACAAATAAGCCATGCAGTTTGAGAATGAAGTGCTCTGTTGGAATGATATGGTGGTCCCGTGGTAAATGAGGTCTATATAAAGTCTGATCATTCAGGGCTTCGTGCTGAGGAGAAAGATTTTAAATACAAATCAGGATGAATCAGATTTTTTTTCTCATCCTAGTCTTAGATGGCACATTAGTGGCAGTGTTTTGGATCAATTGAAGCCTCTTCTGGGACCTTTTAGGAAAAGAAAAGTCTATCATAAGGAATTACAGTAATCCAGCCCAGATATAACAATTGCAAGGAGTTGGTGTTTTTTGAGCATATCTGCAGAAGAAAAATCATTCCTAAAGATCTGTTTAAAATGCCAGTCAAAAGAGGAGTCTAGGTCAAAGATTATTTTTTTAAGTGTAGGATATTAGCATAGCCTAAAGAAAATCTTAATGACTAGTCTCAGAGATATAGAGACAAATGGATAATACAAAAAAAGAGGATAGGAAATTTACAACTGATAGAAGATAACGCTTCTCTGTTTTTTCTGATTTATTGTTCTGATTACATGCACAAAAATTCATCCATAGGTTTTAATAGTTCACAATATAGAGATTTTTGACACAATAGCTGGTAGTTAGTGTGTGTATATATTAGGGCTGCCACGATTAGTCGACTAGTCACGATTACGTCGACTATCAAAATCATCGACGACTAATTTAATAGTCGACGCGTCGTTTGAAGCTTTGTAAGATCACAAAAGACGCAGGAATAAGTAGTAGGATTTAAGAGTGTAATAACGGACTGAAACAGAAGATGGCAGCACTGCATGTACAAGGATGCCAGCTGCCGTTAAACCCCGAAGAAGAAGAAGCTGTGTCCCAGAATTCATAGCGCAGCCCAGCTCAGTTTCCAACAATGGCGGCAGCTAGTTAGTTTTAATATTACTCTTATTATTCTTTCTGGGTCACAAAATAAACGTTTAACATATTTTCAGGCGAGAATGTAGCTGTGTAAACCTCAAATATCTGCTCAGTTTATCAAGACACCACATATTTTCAAAAGCGCTCCGACGTTTTCGGATAGCTAGCCGGGGGCAAGGCTCACTAGAGCCGTGAGAACACCGGACTCCCGGCAAATCGTTTTCAAACCCACCGCTGTCTTTCGCTACTCAGGTTAAACATGATATATGAGTCACTTAGATAACTTAAAAATGTTATTGTTTGGCTTTTTTTAGTATTTTATTTGTTCCTGAGTAAATCGGTTTGGCTGAGATTAAAGTTATAGTTTTTACACAGCTGAATAAATGTCAAGCAGACAGCTGATTATCAGAAGTGTGAGATGCTCGAGAATTTACTCCGGTGTCCTGTTATATTTTAGATAGCAAGGAGCAGACGACTGAGTTTATTAAACTTCACCTAAACAATCTGCAAATTTCATTAAAATTTATTAAACTATCATCTTGTCTTTATTTTTAGTTAGCACATACCTTAAACACATAAAGCTGTAAGCTAATGATAGTTATATAAGAGCAGATGCTGCTGGTGCAATAAGCTGTACGTTTTACGTCCAATGGATGATGATCTGATTAGTTGACTAATCGCAAAAATTATCGGTGACTAGTCGACTATCAAAATAATCGTTTGTGGCAGCCCTAGTATATATATAAAAATGTGTAGGAGAGAGGAACAGGGAAGTGTACTGGTATCAATTTTCAAGAACAAGAGTGATGTGCAGAGCTGTAGTAACTACAGAGGGATAAAGTTGATGAGCCATACCATGAAGCTATGCAAACGAGCTGTTAAGAGCAGCAGTACACCTTCATGCCGAAAAAGAGCACTACAGATGCAATGTTTGCTTTGAGAGTGTCGATAGAGAAGTATAGAAGCGTAGAAGAGATTGTGTATGTGAAGGTTGTGAAGGACATGTATGAGGACAGAGACACAGTGGTGAGGTGTGTGGTAGGAGTGAGAGATGAGTTAAAGGTGGGGGTGGGATTACATCAGGGATCACCCTTGAGACCCTTCTTGTCTGCAGTGGTGATGGACAGGTCAACAGATGAGGTGAGGCAGGACTCTTTGTGGACAATAATGTTTGCACATGACAATGTGATCTATAGTGAGAGTAGGGAGCAGGTGAAAGAGAGCCTAGTGAGGTGGAGGTATACTTTGAAGAAAAGAGGAATGAGAGTCAGTAGAACTGAGACAGAATACATGGGTGTGAATGAGAGAAACCCAGGTGTAGCGGTGAAGTTGCAAGGAACAGAGGTAGTGAGGGGAGTGTAAATACCTGGGGTCAACCATTCAAAGTGATAGGCAATGCACAAGAGAGGTATAGAAGAGAGTGTAAGCAGGGTGGAGTAGGTGGAGATGAGTGTCAGGGGTGATTTGTTACCGAAGACAAAAAACAAGAATGACAGGGAAGTTTGACAAAATAGTAAAAGTGATGTATGGTTTGGGGATGGTGGCTTTAATGAAAAGACAAGAGGCAGAGGTGGAGGTTGCAGAGTTTAAGGTATTCATTGGGAGTGAGCAGGAGAGACAATATTAGAAATGAGTATTTCAGAGGGACAGCTCAGGTTCAGCAGGTTGAAGAAAAGTCAGAGAGGCAAGGCAGAACATGTGTAGAGAATGTGAATATATCGCACAAAAGATGTTGAATATAGAGCTGCCAGGCAGGAGGAAAACACAAAGACCAGAGAGAAGATTCATGGATGTTGTGAAAGAGGACTTACAGAGGCTCGGTGTGACAGGAAAGTAGTACACATAGGGTGAGATGGGGCAGATGATCCACAAGGAAGCAGCCGAAGGAAGAAATTAAAGAAGTTGGACTGTCACTCTAACAAAATAGGGAAGTTTAGATCATCCACTGTATATAAGATATTATCCATAGATATACCACAAAATAATGTTCAGTCTTAACATATTTATTGGTATTCATTCATCACTGTCCATTTCACACGTCTGATTCTCAAAAAAAAACAACAAAAACCCCTACGTCAGGGTTTACGTCACCACCGGTATGTCCGTCGACCAATCCACTGTGGCAATGCGCTTTGCTCGCTTCCGTAAATATTTGGCGGGAGATGTAAGAAGTAAGAGAGGAAGTTGTACTTGTTTTTGCTGTTTGATTAATAAAACAACAACACTCCTATTCTAAGAATGGATGAGCACAGTTCCGTGCAAACAGTGGACTGGAAGAAGACTAAGGAGGCGGTGGCAAACTTCCGACGGTTGCTGCTTTGTTCCAAATGGTAAGTAAACGTTAAGTGCAGTACAGAGTGGCAAGCTAACCCTGCGTCGTCTACGAGTACTGGAAGTCAGGCTGAACTGGGTCTTTTTTATGCGTTTAGGTAGCAGCAAAAGTAACGAAGTGTTGTCTTAGTTAGTTTGTTTGGTATGTTTGTTTAGTCGAACAGTGGCCTGATGCTTATAGAGAAATGCAAAGCAACATGGAAGAAACTTAACCGTGCCTCTAGTCTTGTCCATTATCGTTAACTTTTCATTTGAAAACTCACTTTCAATTCATCCTTAATTAACACACGTGCGGCAATGCCATGAAATGTTGAAGACCTCTGTGCAGCAATGAGAAAACACCACGCAGCCTGCACTTCAACGATGAAAGCTTCCAAAATATAATCTGGTAAACCGTGCCATCACAATAAACCACAGATAATAAACCTGTAACTCGGGCACAACAAATTACGGTATAGCGGCGATAACGCCTGCAGCATATCTTATTTTGCATATCGCAAGGTCCCGGACTGCCCCAGAGTGTAAGTTGCTAAACATCCAGGACTATGTGCTTTTGTTTTTATGATGGTAATGCACTTTGTGTTAAGGTTTTCAGGGTCTTCTAAAGTTCAGATTTTACACATTTGGCTCAAAAAGTATTGCAGCACGCTGCATTCCTAATAAGGCTATTGTAAAGGCACTTATGCAAACTTGCCTTACGTTTTTTTTTAATCCCACTTTAAATTAATTTGTGGGTCTTGGGGGTATACAACCGTTGGCCAACTAACCTCTTTACTGTCTGTTTTGTTCTCTTTTTTTCCCCCAGTTCAGATTTGATGAAGGAACCTGTTTGCTTAGGTTTATGTGAGCATATGCTGTGCAGGTAATGTATGAACTTAAGTGTATTCTAACCAATTAAACACCAATAGGACACCAATTTTGATTCTTCTCTTCATGACTGGATGTTCTTTAAAAGTGAAGGAATAACCACTCTGTAATTCTTCTTACTGAGCTGTAGTGTGGACTCCTAATATGGGATATATTTATTCCTCAGGTCCTGTGCTGGGCCACGTGCAGGAGATGGCTGTGTGGTGTGTCACAGCCCTGCGTGGGTGAAGGACATCCAAATCAACAGGCAGCTCAGCAGCATCATAGAACTCTTCTGTGGCTTAGAGTCCCTGCTCACTCCTAGTAAAAATCCAGGTAGAGGGAAGCTATATATAAAAGGATAGCAGGCTAGAAGCATAATTGACAATTTATCTTTCGAAATCCATGTGTTTGGTTCGTTATCTTTCTCACCACGCTCATCCTTCCACACCCTCCTCTATCACTTGTTGACTGAAATGTTCAAACATTTTTCTCCACTAATCTGATCTCTGATTGACAGGGTTAGTGGCTTGTTCCTTTGGTTTATTATATTTATTGCCCATCTGGCATCCACGTAATGGCACTAATTATGCAGTGCAATTATCCATGTTAGTGTTTAGTTTGCAAGTAGATCTCAGCTCTGAAGAAGAATTTCTGAAGGGCTTTCAAAGCCATGTAGTTAATATGGGAACAAATCTACACGTTGTTGTCAGTGTTCACAAAAACAACTAAAGATGTAGAAAGCAAACGAGGTGCTCCAATACGTCTTTCATATGTTAGCATTATTATTTCACTACACCTAATAAGCTGTGCAGTTTCTGTTTATGAGGGATTTTTTTCTGCTATTTTTTTTTTCTTTTGCTTTCTTGCATTTTATTAGGATCCCATTAGCAGTAGCGTTAGTGTTTGCTATTTTACCTTGAGCCCTTTATTCATTAATATGTGTATGTTTATGTACTCGTATGTAACCATTGTAACACACTAAACGACCAGCCTTGAAATGCAACTAATAGTGAAGTTCAAATAAAAGCATGGAAAAAAGGTCACCATCAAACCACCCCAAATTATACATTAAGAACAGTTCCTCAAAGATCGATGTTAAACTTTCAAGATTTCAGTATATAAATTACTCTTAATTAGCTTGAATAGTTCCATGTGATAATTTTTGTTAGCACTGTATTTTCACATATATTTCTTTGTTTTTTGTTTTTTTTTTCATACTTCATTGTAGACTCATCTGTGGCTGAGATTCAGCCTGATGGCCCTGTACTTAAAAACAACAAGAAGAATTTTAAAATCTGGTTCAGTCCCCGCAGCCGCAAGGTACGCTGCACAGTCGAAAAGGCTGCAGAGATCACCGTACCAGACAGCAGGTCTCCTGGAGAAACATCTGCAACACAGCAAGACACCCTCACTGCTCAATGCCAGGACCTGTCAGTTTTCAATTTCACCTCGTCCTCCCAAGACTCTGGCTCCTCTTCTTCTCAAAGATGCAACGGTGAAACAAAAAACAACAGGAAGAAGAGGTCAACTAAGAAAAATGCTACCAGCAGGAATGTGCCGGTGCAAGGAGCCACCAGAACCACACGAAAACAGACGAAGCAAAATCTGAAGAAGAAAAGGTTGGAAGCCATAAACCAGCAATGGGGCATCTCAGAAGAGGCTCATCTCTCTGAAAATGAGCAGGTGTGTGCTGATGGAGCAAGAAGGTCCAGTAAAAGGGTTTCGTTCCTAAGCCCTGTTGTCACTTCTGATGGGCCTCAGCCTGAGATGGCACAGCGGAGCACTGACAAACTCAGTCCTGCCAGGAGCACAGTGAGAGCGAGTCTCTCACAAGGCAGCGAGACTGTACTGAATTGCCAAACTCAACTTGTTCAACCCTTGCCGGAAAGTGCCTTTCAGCATGACCAGCTGTCTGCAGATGTACCCAAACCAAATGATAACCCCAAAAATCACAAGAACGTGTTTCCTTCCGAGCATTCCTCAAAAAGATCTAGGACCGAAGACAGAAACAGCACTTTGGACAACACTCCAAAAAGACCAAGACCTTCTCCAGGCAGAAGGGGGAGAAAATCATTGAGTCCGATCTCTCCAGTTGTGCTAAATCCTCCATCTCTGACTACCCCTAAGAGCACCAAAAAGTTCAGAAAAGAGGGCAGAGACAGCCCCTCTGTTCAAGCCAGCCCCTCCACAGAAAGTTACAGGAGATCTTCCTGTTTTAATGGTGCATCTGTTGGATGGTCCAGTCCAGGAAGCCCTGCAGTTATGAAGAGGAACCACAAGGGAGAGACCCTGCTTCATCTAGCTGCAATCAAGGTCATAAAGTGTTGGCATGATTCACTTTATTTACTCAATTTTCTGTTATAGTCCAGGTGTGAAAATATCTGCAGTAGACTGCAAGAATAAAATCTGTGCACAGTGTTCCTAAAAAAATGAGATATTAAAATGGTAAACAATTATAATTTCACTCATTTTAGCTCAGTAATGCTGTTCTTGGGTTAGGACATTTTGCAGAAATAAAAATCATGAAAATTAGTGAGTGTAAGGAGCAAACCTGGCATTTCCTGTTTATTTTTATTTTTTTTTTTTAAATTACAGATATAAAATTAAATATTCTCCCTTACTGTGGAGTTGAACATATTTGGCTGTATTAGATCAGGCAGCCATATTCCACTCTATTGAGACTAAACTGTCTTACAGTAATCCTTGTAAACATAGCTGTAATCCTTCCCTGGATCCCAGACAAAGCAATCAATGGCCCACTGTTGAGTGATTGATAAACCAGAGAGCTTTGGTTTACTGAGATCAGCTGCTGCGTTTAAAGGTTTGCATTTACAGGTCTGTAGTTCTGACCCCAGGTTTGTTATTATCTTTTGGTCTTTGCAGGGAGATGTAGAGGCTGTCAAGGATCTTCTGGACCAGGGGGCTGACCCCAATCTAAAAGATAATGCGGGGTGGACACCTCTGGTAGGTGATGAATTTGTTAGTCTCATTTGTTGTTACACTGTTTCTTCAGCAATGTAGCATTTGTTTACACACAATCATGTTTGTTTGTTTTTTAACTTATTTTGATGACAAATAATTGGCGTCACTACAGTGACTTTTTCCACATAGGTTTTCGTATAGACTTTAACTTTACTTCTATAATGTTTGCTACTTATTATTATTGTTATTAAAGCTAAATATTTGGATTTCTTCCTCCTCATATTTCTACTATATGAATGTCCCTCTTTTGCTATCTCTATTTTCTGTTTGTTTTTAAACTCATTTTTTAAAATGTAAGCATCTGCACTGTTTGTGTGACTGGGATAATAAGGGCCAGATTTACTAAGCAGGGCAAATTGGCACTAGTTTGCAATCAGAGAAAAGCACAGATAGGAGTGGAAATTTCAGATGGTGATGTTAAACAATGCATAAATTTATGATCAAAAGCACAGTGAGTTCATTATAATAATAATAATAATAATAATAATAATAATAATAATAATAATAATAATAATAATAATAATAATAATAATAATAATCGGAAGTCTACCAAGAGCAGTGCAAATTGGCATGGGGTCACAAACAACCAGACCTGATAAGGTTACAAGTAATCTAGTAACAGCAGAAGCACAGCTTGTTAATTGAATCAAACATAATACAAGAAAAGTTTTTAGCTTCTATGGATTTGTTTCTTTCAGGAAACACCAGCCCAGTGTAAGGAGAATGTGGTTGTAAAAGTCACAAAAATGACAACAACCAGCCTCTGGAACAAAACTCTGATCAAGATTAAATAAGGGGGGAGGCACTTTTGCAGAAGTTTCATTTTTATTATTATTTTTTTTATGTTAAACTCTGAAATCTGGTGAAACATTGTGCAGACACTAAATCAGAAATTTAAATATCATTAACATGAAGATTTCTTTTGTTTTTAGTTTGCATATGAGATGAAGCTATGCGACACTTGAAAGTAAAGCCCTGCATGACTTCAGGAATAGGTCCAGCTTCCAAATGGCAGGGTGGCAGACCTTTTGTTGCTGCCAATATTGCATTAGTTCCTCTACCAGGGTTGACGTTTTCATCCTTCAAGATAGAAGAATATAGTTCTTTGAAAAGTAATATGTTCTGATGACACAAGGGGCTATTTTTGTGGTGGTACCTCCTCAGCAACAATCACAGGCATGTTATCAGTTTAACCTCAAGTTGCTGCCGCATGATAAGCTGGAAACGCCTCGACAGCTGCTCGAGACTGAGTGTGTGTTTGCGTCTTTATTGCAGCACTTTATGTCAAGATGTTCCACTCAAACTTGAGTTTTCAATTTGAGTTTTGACAGTTCTCAGCTGATCATTCAAATTGCTACCAGTAAGCTTAATGCTAGAAATATTCAAATGTGTGTGTTTGTATATATGTGGGAAGGTTGGTAGCTATAAGCCTTGATATGCTACAGCCACCATGACATTACCATTGTGTTTTTCCAAACCTCTGTTAGCACCATTGTAGTTTTTAACCTAGCCAGTTGTAGAGCGAGAGCATTTCAGCTTGTTACATGTTTCTCTCTGTATTTGTGAAGTTTAGAACAAACAAAATGAAGCCAATTTCAGCATGCACTTTACGAATCCATGGATTTGGTTCCAAACTGGGTGTAAAATAAACATTTGTCCAGATGGCCAGTACTACAAAAAACTTGGAAGTGTCCCAGCAATACATGAAACAGTTGTCACAAATAAGAGGCATGTTTTCATTTCTAGTCCCTGATGATGATGATGAGGATGATTAAAATGATGATAGATGATGCATATTCTTCTTAATATTTGCTCATTCAGGTGGCAAATCATTTTTACAGTCATTGAGGAGAAATAACTGCACAGCCCTTGGCTTAATAGCTTAGACTACCTGACCCAAATAAAAATAAACTGGAACAAAAAGGCAGTCTCTGCCTTAGCTGCTCAAGTTATTTAAAGCATAATGCTGTGTTTAATCACTCTGCAGTTGTTTGAGTGTGTCTTAATTGCATTTCTGGTGAAATTCTCAGGCAGACCAACATTAAGGCACCCCTCTTCTTACTTTTAGAAAGCAGAAAACTGGGGCAGGACATATTTATGCATACTTCCCAGATGTTATTACTCAGCAAAACTTATTTCGTATCAGTTTTAAAAAATGCTTTATTACTGTAAGATCTGAGGCATATTGTCAGATCGAAAAGAAGCAGTATAACTTTTGAGCTTTACTACTTTGTTTCAGCATGAAGCATGTAACCTGGGTCATCTGGCAGTTGTGGAACTACTGGTCTCAATGGGAGCCCTCTTGAACACGCCTGGGTATGAGAACGACTCCCCACTACACGATGCTGTCAGGAATGGACATTCATCTATTGTAAAGCTACTATTGCAGCTTGGCGCCTCACAGAACGTATTGTAAGTTGCTTTAAGTGTTTCACAATACTGCGTTTTCATTTGGGTGTCCATTGTTACATTGACTTTGTTTTATTACACTGCAACTATAGTTGTACTTTTACAAAGTTTTTTTTTTATATACTACATCTAATGTGGGTCAGCGCTTCAGTCCTCTTGCAGCACAAGAGAAACTGAAAGTAGATTATTTTGTGCGACATTGGTCTTTTGTAACAGTGTTTTAAGTTCTGACCTAAAGGCCCAGTGAAGAGCAGTGGAGCTCAAAATCTCACTTTTATTTAAGTGCCATGAATGAGTGAAAACTAAAGCCCCACAGTTGTGAGGGCTGTTTATTTTTTGTTGAATTCTTTTTCAGTGGCCCGAAGGTTTGACATGAAAACAAGAGTTTCTAGTCTTGTCTTCAAAGCCAAACTTTTAACCTAGTATTTAAACACATTTTGGCCACTTTTTAACTGCATTTACAACAAGATGGAAGTTCTTTTTTAAACTCTTATTGGCAGCAGTGTCCTCTAGAGTAGTTGTGAAACTGTATGGCAGGTCCCTCCTAATGTATCGTAGAGCCAGTGCACAGTGTGTGTTACCTGTTGAAGGTATGTAATAAAATTAAGTTGAATTAATATTAAAATACAAAAAAATACACTACTCTTAAAAAAGGAGCACTCAATTATCCATAGTATAACCTAAAGTTGGTTAAACTTCAGAGCAATTCATCTTAATCAAGTTAGGAAGCATTAAGAGTGTGGAGATGTCATTGCAGTGGTGAATATTTAGATATTTTGCTGCCTGTAGCATCATCTGGCATGACCAGTTTGGCAGTGGATCAGTAATGGTCTGGGAAGGCATATCCTTGGTGAATGCTAGTTGAGTAGCACGGTCCTGGGTCGTGAGCACAGGTCCCACTACAGGACGTCAGCACTTCATTCCATGTTTATGCAGTCTGTTTTTTGACAGTTTGGTCAGAAACGTGTATAAAAGTAGCCAGCTGGAGGTTATTTTGCAGAACTGTGGCATTGCTCCTCATTTTCCTCATTGCACAAAGGAGCAGATACTCATATGGCTGCTGATTTGTGCCTCACAGTAGTCTTTTCCAGCTCTCCTCATGTAATGGCCCACATCTCCTCCATACACTTGAGAATATGCTGGCAGACACAGCAGACCTTCTTGGGATGGCTCATGTGGATGGTGCCATCTTGAAGCAGATAGAGTTCCTGTGCAACATGAATGGGCTGCAGGTACCATCTAATGCTACCACTAGTGAAAGAACACTAGCAAAAAGCAAAACTAGAGAAAAGTCAGTCAGGAGGGATAAGAGAAGAGCAATGATTTATGCCACAACCTGCAAAATCATTCCCTTTTTCCCTTCTCGCCTCTCCTGTGCATCCCTTGTCCTGTTCATTTGCACCAAAGCAGATCATATGGATTCACAGTGATTAATGCATCCTAACTGGACAGAAGAAGTTGAACTAACTTTGTGTTAAACTGTGACAATCAAGTCTTTTATTAAGCGTAAAAAACTTTTTGAGCAGTGTAGCTTGCTCAAGTGCTTGTGATGACATTCATTTTGCTAAAAGTGAACTACAGTCCTAATTTAATTGTTGATGATGACTAAAACAATTTAGGCAAATATTATTTTCGATATGCTTTTTTTTTTTGGTGAATGGATAAAGAAAAAAAGTTAGAGAATCAATGCCTTTGACAAATTAAATCACAGCTATATAGTGTTCCTGGAAAGAGACATCATCTTTTGATGATATGATCTGTCATTGGACGGACACACACACACACACACACACACACACACACACACACACACACACACACTACTGAAGCATAAATCTCAAAAGAAAGAGAACATTTACACCAAGTTAATATTTACTGCATGCCTATTGTGTTTCCTGGCATTACATCATAGTGGTGTTTCTGTCCTACTGGACCACTGCTTTTTTTTTTTTTTTTTTCTCCCCCAGTTCCTCAATAAATTTTCAAAGACTTGTTTCTCAGTCATCATACAAGACATTCAGCTTTTTGGGAGTTACATAGTACATAGGAGGACAGATGTAAAATTCAGTGCTGATTGTTTGTTAATCAGTTGATGCCATATGAGCTCTTCTGGCTTGTGGAAGTACATTGTCAATAATGAGGAAGGGAACTGACTAATCCTTATGATGACTAATTAATCAGACTCGGTACTTTGATCAGATGATCAGCTCTTTTACAGTCTTGTAATCAATGAATACCTATCATACTTTGTTTGTTTGTTTTTGTCTCATAACTTTGATTTACATTTGTTCTTTTTTGCCTTAATACTTGTATTACTTGTCTGCAAGGCAAAACGGGCAGGGATATTCTGTGAGGTTTTAGGTTTATTTTTTGAATGTCAGTACAGATGTAATTGTTTTCAGGTCAGCAAGCAGGTTACCACAATAACTGAAAGCACCCTTAGCATACTTGAATGTAATTCTAGGAACATTTAAAAGATCTGCAACTGATGACCTGAGAGGTGTGATTGGGTTATAAACAGTGAGCCATTCACAGATGTGCTGGGGGGCAAACCATCGAAAGCTTTGTGAACTAATAAAAGGATTTTAAGAGTATTCCTTTATTGTACTGTGAGCCAGTGAAGTGAATTCAGTACTGGGGTAATATGGTCAAATTTCCTCTTACCTGGAAGGCCTCTGAGTAACCAACTGAATCATAAAGCCAGAATTAAAATGTCACGATTACCAGTGTTGTAGGCAGCTGTGAGATCAAGCAAGACTAAGAAAGAAACTCTGAGTCACTGTTAATCTCCATGTCATTAACTTTAGTACGAGGGTTTCTGTGATCCCTGATTGGTTCTTTAAATAAAGACTGTAAGTTGAAAGGTTTTATTTAAGAGATTTTTTTTTTTTTTAAATTAATATAATAGTTTACAACCTCAAGATGTTTGGACTTCTCGGACAGAGAAAATGCAAGCCTTTGTTCTACTGGTCTGATCTCTGTATTGCAATGTAATAAAACAGGCACTTCAGTGTGAAATAATAATGCAGGCCTACATTAGACAATAAGTGAATCCATGAAGCCATGTTGGCATTGGCATCCAGAAACTGTTATCAATATTCATTCCTATTCAGGATCCGAGATCAATACAGTTCCTGTCCTAGCTTCTCTTCCTTACCATGCAGAATCACACACATGCACAGAGGACACAAGCTAAGACATCTGCCAGTGCAGTCCCTAATGGACTGACTGGCACACAGCTCGGGGTTTAGAGGCACATATTTTGCAGATCTTCGTTTTTCCTCTGTTGACGTTTGTGTGCAAGTAGAGCTTGAATGATTCAGCTGCATTTTGTTGTTGTTTAGTCACAGTTCTATAAATCACTTGGTGCCAGAGTCCACTTTATATCTAGCTCAACTTTTGATTAATCTGACTGAAGTCTGAAATGCTGAAGGAAGTCTTAAAAGAGACAAACTGTCAATTGAGTACCTTTTAATATATTCAAGCGATATCTGCTTTGTCACAACATGTATTTTCTGAGACCGCTTTAAAGTATGAGCTTCTAAATGTATACCAGGGCAGGACATCTGTACACTTAAGAGGAGGCCTGAAGAATTTTGCTTAGCATACAATAAGCTTTTAGATTTCACTGTTTATGTTTAGGTCAATGCAGTGTGAAAATAAATTTGTACTAATGAGACATGGGCAACAAGGTACCCGATATATTTAAATTGACTAAGTCGTAATGACCACATTAAGCCGGAAGCGCTGAATCCATACAGACATTAATTAACATCACCTGGAAGCCTTGTACTAACATGCCATTGGGTATAATTAAATACACAGGGGTACGACAAACTCGCAATGACATTCATCAAATGCTAGTAATTAGTCATTACATCACTCTTTGTCACTCTTTATACTTACTAGTATAGGATATAGTGTATATATATGTATGTGTATGTATGTATCCATACAGTTTATATACTGACTTTTTTTGGTTTTATACAGATTTTAGTGATTTTAATATAGCTAAATTAAAGTTAATTAAAATTACTAGGGATGTTGTTTAGATATTTTGCTCTGAAATTATGATGCAGGTGCACAAGTATGATGATGTTAGTATCAGCAAGCCAAAAACTGGTGGTTATAAATCATTAAGGACTACAGTAATACACCAATCAGAAAAGTCAGGAAGATAGCAAACAATGTAAAGAATGCAGGTCACAGTGTTCCAAAAATAGCTTTTCAGCCGTTTTAATGGGATGGAAGGTAATTCATCATTTTTGTTAGCCCTCAAGGAGACAGTCTGTTTTGGTGAGTTGAACTAAGTGTGAAAAGAAGCTTTGCTTGTTTACAAGAAGACCTCAGAGGGCACCTTTGACATGACAACTTCCAGTTAATGGATGTCATTTTCTTGCTCTTTGAAATGTACTCCATAATGCATACCGTCTTTTCAGTTGCATTCTCTTGTCATAACAAAGTGCATTGCTCCGATCCTGTTTTGGCTTTTATGCACTGGACTATCGTTTTTGTGCAGTCACAAAGTTTGAAATATTGTTAGCAGTTTGAAGAAGGGTGTAGTTAAGAGCATCAAGAAAACTCTTAAAGCTGTACTCGACATTATTTGTGATTATGGTTTGGTGTTAATGAAGGGCATTTGCAAAAAATAAAATAAAATCACAGTGCGGTACTTTTAAAAAGTTAAGTGAAAGTGTTTGGGAAGTCTAACATAGCAGTGTTGGCTGTAAGGTCAAAGATGGAAATTTAACTAATTATCTTGGATTTGAAAAAATAAATACTGCCTCTTCATTTCACTCTTCATACTTGCTGCTAATGTGATTTTGGGCAGAAATGGTTTAAACTGTATAGAAACTGTAGATACCAAGTAAGGCAACAGTCTTTTAAGGTTTATATCAAGAAGTAAATGGGTTAAAAAGCTTTTATCAGTGTTTGTGTTGTTTTACCAAAGTGGAGTTAGGAATGAAAAATGTGTTTTGTAGAAAGGCTCAGAATGTCAGGGATGAACCATTAGTAGCATGCAACACATTTTATGTATTCAGCTCATAACTGAAATCTGCTTGCTGTGGTCGAAAAGATCCACTATAACTTGAAACTTTCTAGGATAACCTACCACTATACCTGTGACTATATTAGATAGTCACAGGTATAGTGGACGCCTACTAGAACCACCATCACCTTCCACCCACTTGTGTGCTTGAGCAGAGGCCTGTGGAAGAGTATTTGTGACTTTACCTCCTTCTCTACTTTTTGTTTTATTTGTAGATATTCTTCTCACGTGCTGCTGCTTAAACCAGCTTGTGTGTGTGCGTATGTTTAAGTGTCAGGGACATTTTATGTTTGTTTGTATTTGTGTGCATATGGAGCTGGGGGTATGAATCCAAATGAAATATTTTATGGACCAGTGGACCTATTAATTGTCCCCCAGGTGTTATCTTTGCTGACGCCTAATCTTTTAGAGACGACCTGCTGGGCTTGGTTCTTCTTTGTCTCCTTTCCTCCTCCTGTGCCTTTCGTGATTCCTTTCTCCGCCCCCCTTTTCATCAAGGTGACCCGGGTCTTGTTTCATGCAGATTTCCTCATACGTAAAGACGCATACTTTAAAGCTGTCCCCTTTGTAACCAAGGGAGGCTGTTTCATCGTCTTTGAGTCTCTGCGCATAATAGTGCTTTTTGAGATGCAAAGCCTCCATTAGACGCGCTGTTCTAGAAGGTTACCATGTATCAAAATTAAAACGCATTCAGTATGCAGCCTTTTGATATTAATTGCTTTGCATTTAGTGAGTGTTATGATGTGACCTATGCTTGAAGTATAGGACAGACTTCAGCTTAACCTTATATCGAACTGTTACGCACTAACGAGTGAATGACACACACTGTTGCACAGAGTTCACAGAGCAAGCAGGATGTGGCATTGCCAAATATATATATATTTTTTTACATCTATGTAGTAGCAAATATTTGAAACTGAATTTGCACAGATTGGGACTAAATGATGAAAAGGGGCGATGATCTGATACTTAAACTAAAACAAGTATTAAAAGGAATTAAAAGGTACGATACTGTGGATGGAGCCTTCAGAGCAGGTTCCCAAGACTCTAGAGCTCCTGGCTAAGGAAGTGCAGCCAGCTGAGTCTGAATCATTTTTGTAATAATATGCGTTTACAATATAGCATGTAATATTTTCTTGGGCTGTTTTTGTTTCCTAATGGAAATTTACTTGCTCATTCAAAATGTGACTGTAAAGGTATATCATGACTTACAGCTTTCTCAAGATGAGCTTATACAAACAACATGACTGATTAAAGTGCAAGCTGAACCACTCATCCAAATGGCTTCAGACTCAGCACTTCACTTCCTTGGATCCCGAGCAATGTTCCTGTGAAAAACAACGGTCTATTTAATGCTTGCACTGATCCATCATGACTAAATAACCCACAAGAGATGCAGGATTACACAGCAAAATATCTTGTTGTTGGTGGTGTTTCCTGGGATTTAGATTTCATGTGTTGACATATTTGTCAGTGTTAATGTGTCTGACCTTCCCGGTGGTCACCAGATGGTCTGCAGCACTGCAAGTAAATAAATATATAAGTGTGTGCATATTGTTAGATACTTACACCTTTTATCTTTGTTCCTCTTCATAGAAATCTGTATGGAAAGCGGCCTGCAGATTATGCAGTGAGTCTGGAGATGCTGGAGATTTTCCAAGAAGCCTCAGAAGGAACTCAATATGCAAATGCTCGTATATCTCATAGCCCCTCAGCCAGTCTCTCCGTGGTATGTTGCCATGATGTGAATAGCCCTTTTTCCCTTGAAATGATCAACTCTGGAGCAGAGTTATTATAATGACTATGTTTACTCATATTGCTTAAAATGTTTTGGATTTCAGTTTCATTTCAGTTAGTTTCCAACGTTGTTTTTCTCATTTCAATTGAGTTTTTATCAGTGTTAGTTGAAATTTGTCTGTATTATGTAATGGTTGGTGATTGTCAGGGTCAAGATTTAAGAAGTTCAGAACAATACAAAAATGGAACATGGCAATGACCAGTGCCTCCTGAAGCTGGCTGTGTTGATTAATTTAACAAAATTAACAGATACTAAAGGCAGAGATATTTCCAGTCATTTTTTTTTCTGGAAAATTATCTTTTTCCTACAGTTGGTTTTCATTTTCAGATTAGATTTAGTGAAGCATAATACATGTTCTTGCATTAAAAGCCTTGAAACCTCTAAATTTCTGCTTGTTGTAGGTAAATGACTGTGTGAGGAGGGAACAAACCATAGTGCTTTTGTCCAGCAAGCTCTCACCAGCTGAAAGGCATCAACTGGTCAAACTGGGACAGCTACTGGGAGGGAGGATGGCTGACACATTTTCTGGCTCAGGTATTGTTTGTTTGTACTCCAGGGGATCAACGTTCCAGTCCAAGCCCCTTACAATACTAGCTGCATGACTGCTTTCAGCGTTATTGGTGATGGGCTCTTAACAGCATCATGAATTAAATGCAACTGCCAGCGAACTGCTTGTACAGAAGCTTGTTTAACTGCCAAGCACTTCTACGTGCAGTCAAAATATATATCTGAAGGATAAATTCCAGGCTGAACCTCCTGAGTTATTCAGTAACTAAAAGCTTGTCTCTTGGCCTCATCCAAACATTTACTAAAGATTACATAATGCGGCTACTTCATCAACCTTAGAGATGGTTCACAATCCCAAATGGTCCTTTTGCTACTGAGCCAAGCTTCATAGGCTTTACTGTCTAACACAAATCCATTTTGTTGTAAAAGCCAACGTCAGGTGCTTGAGCATTATCACTCGTGAAGGTTCAACAGTAACTAACAAACACTTTTAGAGCTGTATACATCATTGTGATACAGCAGCTCCTTCACTGCTGCATAGTTTATAGCTGAAAGAACACAAGAGAACAAAAGTAATTGAAATCATTCCTCATAAAATGTTTGGAGGTACTGTCAGAGTGATGAATACTCACTAATGAAAAACACAAGTGTGTCTCACAATTCTCCCTCATCTTGCCTGAGGGCTGAGAGTAGGAGCTTCCAATGAACATTTCTCACATTTTGAACTGAAGCCTGCAAATCCACCAAATTCATGGTCAATGCACAATGTAAAAAGGTTTCACCCTGGAGATATAATTATGTTCATTTTGAATTTTTCAACTGTGCTCAATTGTTGATTGAAGAGGCAATGAGCTTGTATTTCATTTTTAATTAACCGTAATTATGTGTCCCTTTCTTTTATACAATAAACTAACGCTTGGCCTATTGTGTTGCCATGAAGTGTTTGACAGGTTTTCAGTAAGCTTACTTTTCACCCACTCAAAGTAAGGGACATTAGGGAAGTGTTGGGCAGTGACTAACCTGGAATAAAAACTATTTCATCCATTTGGGTTTGTGTTGCTAAATCAGAAGAACAGATTTTTTTTCCTTTAATGCATAATTACATTGGTTTACCCTTTTACAAATGATTTCATAAAAGATTCACATGTAAATGGCTCTGTCTCATAAAATGCATAACATGCCTACATGTAGTATAAAATTTATTGTATAATCTATAATACTGTTTGGGGAGGAAATGCTGGAAGGCAAAGTGAAAAACACACTGTCAAAAAGAAAGTGGAGAGGGGACAGATGTTAATAATTTTTCACATTTTCAGATATTTTTCCCCTTAAAGGTAGTGCTGAACTCATGAAAACTGACATAATAAATGTGTCAAAAAAGCAAAAAAACAAAAAGTTTAGAGATAAACTTGAGCTGAGATGAAAAACACTATACTGTTTAAGATAAACTCTCCGTAGTTATATTTTGTTTGTCTCTTTAGATGTGTCAAAAAAATCTGTCAAAAATATTAGCTAATTTTGTTTAGACCTATTGTAGACAGGGATCGGATTATTAAAGTGTTTTTGTTTGTTTGCTTGTTTTTAACCAATGGACCAATATGCAAAAACAGAATGGTCAGCTTAGAATTTGGCACAAACAAAAGCTGTAGTGCAGCATACAATGCTACTACTGCACATTCACCTAATGTGTATATAATAGATAATGTTCTTTCTTTCTCCCACCCCCTCGAGGAGCGTGTCAGGTTACATTTCACTGCGTGTTATACTTGTATAACTATGCATGTGACGAATAAAGAACCTTGAACCTTAAAAAATAACCTGACCATGCAGAGAGTGAGATTCACTGCACAGATGAAACCAACATAATCTTGTTCTAAATTGATTGGAAGAGTCAAGTATGGAGAGAGAAAATGAGAGCTTGTGACCTGAAGCGTAATGTGTCATCTGTCAAACATGGTGGAAGCTGTGTTATGTCATGGACATTTGGCTTCCAATGGAAGTGGATCACTTGTGCTTATTCATGCTGCCACTGCTACTTCTACTACTGTTAAAAGTAGCAGTATGGAATTTGAAGCGTATAAAGCTGCACTCATGTTTAAATCTAAACTTTGAAACTGATAGTATTGTGGGATAATGTCCCAGAACATACTGCAAAAGCAATGGTTTTTGACTCAAGACTCTAAGGCGAATAACTGGATATATAAAGATACAAGATGTATAAAATATGGAAAACGTGATATATAAACATGTACGAAAGGCCAAATTGCCAAACATTTAGAATTTCACTATTGCAAAGCCCCCGAATTAAACTACACACTGACTGCATCCTTTCAGATACATTGGTGCAAAATTACCAAAATTTGTGTCACAGGCAAAATGTGGACCTGTATGGACTGGTGTGTGTCTGTTTTCTTTTTCCAGTGAGTCACATTGTGGTGCCGGAAGGGCAAATGCCCACCACCTACTCCACCCTCATGGGTCTTCTTGCTGGCTGCTGGATTGTTAGATACAAATGTAAGTACAGAGAAGGCTGTCAACTTTAACAGTCTTTAATTCCTTAATTCACATTAATTCATTTAATGTGTAAGTGTCACTGTTGGAAAATGAATCCAGAATTGTGAATTAAATATTTTTAGATTTACTGATGTCATGACTCTGTATAAAACATAAATAAATAAATTGTTCTGTGATCTTCTAGCTCCGACAGCTCTAATAGCATTAGAATTTAATATGTTGAAAAGTCTTGGACATTTAGAGTAGTATCATTATAATTTAGCAAAAGCAATGTAATTACAGTTACTAAATCTGTCCTGTTATATATTGCTTTTAATAAAAAGTTCAGTATTGACTGGGCTTCTTGCCCAAAAATTGAAAGAACTTTAATTTGCTTTAGTTTCCTCACATGCTCCACCATTACATTTGTACATTGTAAGTTTTGTTCGCAATATACTTAAATACCTTTCATCCAGAAGTAAGTGCCAGATGGCTATTTGTGCTGAGTGGCAAAATAACATGTAAATATTTCTATACCGTACCTGATAAATATAAGTCTTTCAGAGAGTTTCTAGATATAGAAACAGTATTTCCATTTACATAGAAGTTATGTTTCTTGTAGTTGCTCAGCTTGCTCAGGTTGCTGGCACAGTGAGTCATTTATCTCCCAAAAGTACAGCACAAATGTTGGTAGCACGCCCTCTGCTTACCTTACAAGACAGCAGAAATACTGAGGTTGCTGATTGCAAGGGAATCCATTCTAATCGGCTTTAACCTATAAGCCTGCAGCAGTAAGGTCACTGCTACAAGCATGATTCATCCAGTCACCTGCTGAGTATTTTTTTTAATTGCCTGCCCTTTCTTAACATTTCCAAGGAAGACTTCCCAGATGCTTCTACAGAGAAAAAAACTAAACAAAACAATTTGAGATAACAGATTAGCCTACTGCTCAGTCCCACAGAACATTTTAACAGCCATCTTTGAACAGTGGGCTGTTTGTGATTTTCCATAGGACTGTTTTAGATAATATTTGTATGCGGCTACATTAAGGGACATGTAAACCATTAAAATTGCTGATGTGTTACTTAGTGCTACAATATTATGGTGTTAATTTCTCTCATTTTGGAACCTTTTAAGTGAATTATTGTGTTTTGGGTTTTTTTGGGAAAAGTCCAAATAAAATATACAGGATTTTTTTTTTCATGCACAACATCCGGTCTCTATGGGAAGATTTAAAGAACATTTAGCAACAAGCAGTTTTCATATCAGATTGTTTGTGCCTGTTGCTCTGTGTCTGTATGTCTGACGGCCAAGTGAAGTAGGTGGGAATCAATATATCACAAGGTCACAATATGACTAGTGATAAAAAGTTGGTCAACTCTTTTTTTCCTTTTTACCAAGATAAATACCTTGCACAAAATTTCCTATTCTTGGCTAGTCTCTCTGGTATCCTTGGACCAAGTCAGCAAGCATATGTTCAGAGACAATCAGCTTCACAGGAAGCAGAAAGAGACTTGCAGTCAAAGAGTTTTCTGGCACCTTGGCATGCCCTTGACTGTTGTATGTGTGGGAATGTGTGAGTGTTACAGTACAGTGCCGTGCATTCCTGTTTCTGTCTCTGCCAGTAAGCCAATTCAACGTTGAATGTGTGTAGTTGTGTCACTGTAACGTTTTGAGTGTTTGGACCATATTTATCCCCCCCTCCCCTTTTCTTTTCTCCACGCGGGCTGAGCACTTGACACTTCTTGTCTCCCTTGTGACAGTCACTGTGGCATCCTATCTGTTTCTTTTCCTTGTGTATGTGAGCACACACAAGGAGCTGCATTTTCACTGTCACCTGACTTTGTATGCCATCCCTGTCAGCTAAGCCGAGCCCCGGCTTACTTCTTTATCAGACTTGTTTCAGTGCATTGCATTTTGATTGAAATGCACAGACTCTGTGTGCCTAACAAGGTTATATTCCAACTAAAAGCCTTTTATTAGGGTTTCATTTAAAACTAAAAGACATGTTCAGAACAGTTGAAATTGTTTTGACCAGCATGGGGGAAACACACTAACATTTTTGCTAGAGTAAAATGAGACTATTATTTACCTCAATCTAATCTCAATTAGCTCGCTTGTAAACCTTTTTTAAATCTTGCATCCACCAGCTGTGTCTGGCAACCTATAGCTAGAAAATGTCCACTTATTGTTTTTGTTTTTTCATCTTATGTGTTTAAACATTAACATTACAACATTTTTCCACTGCGTATTTCATGAAGAAGACATTTCAATGCACAGTCCCTAGTCATAAGAAGACTAAGAGTTCACCTATACATAGGTGGCTGAATTTACACAGAAAAGCTAAACTAATAAAGCACATACAGTTTTACTTTTCTTAACGTTACTGAATGCTCTAAGCAATCAGTGCAGCCTGAAAAAAAAGTACAACTCTCATTGCAGGTCTCAGAAAACTTCTTGGGGTCAGCTTTTCTACTTAAGGATATGAGATTGGAAGTGTAGGATGCAGAGTTGCCTGTTAGTATCAATATAAGCCTACAAAGTCTGGTTGCTTACAGTCTGTTCTCAAGAAAGACTGGTTGGCAGGTCATTCTTTGATCACAAGAACTTTTACAGAACTTAGATAGGTGCACAAAACTAGCATAGGCCACAAGAGCATTTCTGTAGGTCCTGGTGTTCATCATAATGATAAATTACATAACAATGGAGGAAATTCAGAACTTGTGCTATTTTCCCTAGGAGTTGATGTCAGATGTGGAGGTGCTTCTGAAGAGGAGAAATTTTCAATTTTGATTAGTATGGCTTCATACTGACTTTTGGTATAATGACCATGAGTGCAATGTTGTATCCTGTCTCACTCCTAAAGCGTCTGTATTGGCCTTTAGAACTTCTTATCCATTCGAAATGCCAATACAATTCTTCTTGTCTCATTATAAGAGGACAGGTTTTCGTCAGCTTTTGTCTTTATAATGAGATCGCAGTAACAGTTTGGTCTCACGGTTAGTCAAGAGGGCTGGTTCATCTTACTGTTCACTCAGTAAGGATGGGGATTGAGATGTTTTATGCTCTCTTTCGGAGTATGATTAACAAATATGCTAATGACTCTAAGAAACTAAGTGCTATCGTCCAGAGAGAGATTAACCCCTGTATCTCTGCCCAACTCTTTAGCGGGGTCCTCCTGAAAGAAGTCTGTAATTAAGGGGGGTGAAGAAATGTTACTACTCCTTACCCCTTGTAATGGTGCTGTCACAGTGTACACACACTGATCTGTTCCTGTCACCTTACTCACATATTTGGAAGGTGGAATGTTTGTAAGAGAGAACTTGAGGCAAATGTGTCTGTGGAATAGTTTGCATCGCTAACAGTTAGAAGCGTAATGAGAAAACTCAGTGTGTTTGTAATAAAAAAAGTTATTCAAGCCAAGGCGTATGCTCAGGTGTATTTCCTATCCTCCCACCCCCCCACAGCAAAGTGTCATATTTCCAACCTAATCTAGCTTTAATGTTTAGATATGCCACTTATAAACTGTGGATTTGGGGTTTCTTTTAATATATCCCCAAAATAATGCTCAGTAATAGAACACTTACTGAGAACAGCAGCAGTTTGATCTGTGACATATTCTGAAGCATTTTTATCTGTGACAGTGAGGGGTCATTAAAATCTGCATGTTTTTGTGTTTTTACCTCCCCCTTTATCTGCCTTTACTTTTAAAAAGTTTTCTGCCTTTTTAAGATTTTCTTCCTAAGGATTTTTAACAAAAGCTGTATCTCTAACACAAAAAATGCCTGGATGCTGACTGTCACACGGTTTTATTTTGACTCCGTAAAACCTCAAGAGACAGAAAGAGATGACGCTCGAATTCTGCTTAATACTTTAAACGGGGATTGCATCATTAACTCCATCATGCTGTGGGCATCTTTCTCTGTCAACAACGGCAGCTATGCCAATACATGAAATCTTCCAACTTGTGATAAAACAGACTGTCATCCTTAGTGTGCAACACAGCCTTGTCACATTCCCTCAAAGTCAACATAATTAGCTGTAGCTTTAATTTTCTTTGTTCTCTCTCTCTTTGATGCCAGGGGTGGAGGCATGTCTCC
Organism: Perissodus microlepis; assembly: GCF_051167445.1. Classification (NCBI taxonomy): domain Eukaryota; kingdom Metazoa; phylum Chordata; class Actinopteri; order Cichliformes; family Cichlidae; genus Perissodus; species Perissodus microlepis. The sequence continues at coordinate 12,797,985 of NC_140476.1, read as the reverse complement.
AGGCGGGGAAGTGGGTGCCTGAAGCTGAGCATGAAGCAGGAGAAGGCCCCCAGCGAAGTCGCATCAACAGATGCAGCTTGGTAAGCGAGAAGCACAAAAACAAAGATATGAAATTGATGAATACGCGTTGTTTAAGCTCTCTCTCCTTGGGAAAAATTTGTTTGTCCAGGCAGTGGCATATGGTGATAGTTGATTTTTTTTTTTGTATATATCTGTTTTCTGTCATGAATCATAACATATTTGCTTATTTTAGACACAAATCAATATAAATATAATTAAAATTTTAATCTCTTCAATTCAAATTAGTCTTAATTAAGCTAAGTATTCAAAAACTTTTGTTCTCTCACCCACATGTTTGATTTTGCAGCCAACCGTTTCTGAAAGACAGCAGCTTACCACAAAGCCAAAATTACACTGACATTGTTTCTAACACAACATGAATGACTTACAGTGGCCAAGTCTGTCATGACCTCAGTTTAAAGAAGATATTTTGGCAGGGCTTGAAAATTGCTTTCCCCCAACCAATCAGCATGAAACCCGATGGAGCTTGTGCTGTTTTTAGAGAATGGGGGCACTGCATTGTCAAAGCTAATACTGGCAAAAGACTCTTTAGAAGCTGCATTTGCTTCTAAAGGTGCTTTAGTCTGCTTTGTTCAGATTCATTTGTGCAAAAACAAAATTCTATGCACTGTATATGTACCTGATAAAGTGTTTACCTGTTAGTTCCCTGAGGAATTCTTAAGGTATTTTCAGCATGTTCTGGTCATAACCACAAGGAGACACATGTTCCCCCACTCTTTTATAACTCTTTTTTTTTTTTTTTCTCTGATGCAAAATAAATGTTCATTCTTGAAAAACAGTAAAAACCATCAATCAAAATCCTAAATAAAGGACATGCAGAAGCAAAAGTAAAACCCTGCCAACGTATAATAAAATAATCTTTCTACTCTAAAGACTTGAGTACTAATTTACAACGCAAAACAGCTGAGTTCCTTGATGCTGTGAATAGAACAGTCTCCAGTGGCCTAATTCACTGCTGCTTTAAACAGTAATGCCAAGTGGTTCAGAGCTTGTCTGGAGAACAGTGCTTATAAAAATGTCTTCTGGCGCTGCAGCAAAGAAATGAACACAAAGCATCCACACAGGCGCTTGCCTAGATTTAGTAGCAAAGACAATTATTTACCATTTATCGTCACCATAAACAAAAGAGAAGACTTTACTCATTCTGCCACTAAGCTTATTTTTTCAGTTTTTAATGAAGGATGATAATAGAGACGTCTTCTCAGCAAGACAGTTTTAGTTTGGACGAGCCTTGGACTCTTCAAGGGATGAGGCGGTCTTCAAAGGTTTCACTAATGTCTGTTCCCGTCGTATTTCACAGCTTCCACCACTGTTCGATGGATGTTTCTTCTTTCTTCTTGGCTCTTTTACGATGCCTACCAAAGATGAGCTCACAAAACTACTCCGGGAGGGAGGAGCTCAGCTACTGAACCGGCAACCCAAGCCAGACAGTGATGTGACTCAAACTGTGAATGCCACAGCCTATCATGCCCTGCCAGGGTCCGACCAGGCCCTTTGCACACATTACATCATCTATGACCCTCAAGCCCCTCACAAGCCGTCAGTAGTGAGACGAGGCAAGGTGTGGTCAGCTCCCACCACCTGGGTCATCAATTGCATCACTGCCTTCAGCCTCCTCCCTGTACCAGACCCTGAACTATTGGTCTAAATTTGTTAAATAATTATGTTTGCACTAAACAACTTACCCATAAGTATGGCCATAATGTGTATGTATGTCTTGTTGTTGTTTAATCTATGCAGATTAAGTGGATATAGTGAGTCATACACAGAATAATAAAACAATAATGTTGCTAATTTTAATGGTCTATACTTACAATGTAAAAATAAAGTACAAATCTGTCTAGAGATAGATGGATAGATATAGATTGTTTTTTTCACAAGTCTGAGAATCTGACTTATATACAGTATGATTGAACTTTACAATAGAAGATTTGACACTAATTGATGCAAAAAAGTGAGGAAACAAAGTTGTGTTGCACACAAATAAAAATAAATGAAAAATAAAAAGAGGGAAAGAGGTTATATTAGAAAACATGGACATAGCCATTTTAACACAACTGTTTTTCTTTGTTTGCTTTTTGATGTAATTAACAGTTATTGCTGGTTATAATGCTGTATTTAAAAAAACAAAAACAAAAAACTCTTGAAATTAACTTTTGTTATTAAAAGTTGTTGATGAAATTATTTCTTTCCTTTATCCAAGTGGCAAGACTTCAGAAATAAACAAATTATTTACCAGCATTTAAAAGATAAAAAGCTTGGGAGCTGTATATATGAATCAAACATGCCAAAGAACAGAGTCTGGATTTACAGATTGGGGTCAGTGATACAGCCTCAAAGTCAGTATTTCAAGGAAATGTTCCATTGACCTACTGTCACCGATGACAGACTACCTGATCTGGAGTATGAATCTATTCCTGAAATGAGTAGACAGCACTGTAGTCCAATTGTATACACAGCATAAGTCAAATGTAAGCACAGAAGTAGCCTAGGTAGTATTATCCCTGGAGATTTAAAGTCAAAGTGTAAAATAACTGATTTATACTTTAGTTTAACAGTAAATGAAACAAATCTGTAACACCTGAAGGCCCCTAAAATTGAAATTAAAGGTATAAGTTTCTATCTGGGACTCATCTTCAGGTCAAGCTTAACTAGTTGCTTGAAGCATGTAACTGATAAACACATCAGTAATTTCCATCCACATTTGGCTTTTCTTGTCATATGGAGTGAGTACTTCAGTGATGCTTTGTCAACTCATTTGTTTACATTCGGGTCACACATCACCGGCTGCTTGTATCTCCTCCTCACGTGCCTTCACTGTGTTTTTGCCTCAGGTTATAAAACAAGTTTGTTGTTTTCACCTTTAGCAGGAACATTTTACTTACATATTTTGCAAAGTACTGTTCTTTGTTCAGTCATCTGACACCATCTAACCCCACTCTCAGACACACTATATTGCTAAAAGTATTCCCTCATCCATCCAAATCATTGCATTCAGGTGTTCCAATGACTTCCATGGCCACAGGTGTATAAAATCAAGCACCCCAGCATGCATACTGCTTCTAAGAACATTTGTGAAAGAATGGGTCACTCCCATGAGCTCAGTTAATTCCAGTGTGGTACCGTGATAGGATGCCACCTGTGCAACAAGTCCAGTGCTGAAATTTCCTCACTTCTAAATATTCCACAGTCAACTGTTAGTGGTATTCTAGCAAAGTAGAAGTCACTGAGAATGGCGGAATCTTGAAGTGATGGGCTACGTAGAATCATGGAGTGAGGTCAGCAGATGCTGAGGTGCATAGTGTGCAGAGGTCACCAACTTTCTGCAGCGTCGATCGCTACAGACCTCCAAACGTCATGTGCCCTTCAGATTAACTCAAGAGCAGTTTACAGAGAGCTTCGTCAAATGGGTTTCCATGGCCAAGCAGCTGAATCCAAGCCTTACATCACTAAGTGCAATGTAAAGCATCGGATGAAGTGGTGTAAAGCACACTGCTACTGTACGAGTCTGGGTACTGACTGCATTGTGCCAAGTATAAAGTTTGGTGGGGTTGCTTTTCATTGGTTGGGCTTGGTCCCAGTGGAAGGAACGCTTCAGCATACCAAGACATGTTGGACAATGGTTCTTTCCTTTTCCAACATGACTGCACACTGGTGCACAAAGCAAGGTCCATGAAGACATGGATCAGTGAGTTTGTTGTGGAAGAACTTGACTGGCCTGCACAGAGTCCTAACCTCAACCCAACAAAACACCTTTGGGATGAATTAGAATGGAGACTGTAGCCAGGCCTTCTCGTCCAACATCAGTGTCTAAAGGAATAGTCAAAAATTCTCATAAACACACTCCTAAACCTGCCTTCCTAGAAGAGTTGAAGCTGTTGTAGCTGCAACGGGTGGGCTGACATCATATTAAAAGTATGCATTAAGAATGGAATGTCACTCAAGTTCAAATGTGTGTGAAGGCAGATGAACAAATCTTTTTTTGGCAATATGGTGTATCTGTTCTTGTGTCATTGTGTGTACTATGGGAAGTAAACACAATGCGTCACTTGTTTATCGTGTCAAAATTTATATTAGTATTGTAACTGGTACGATATGGCATGGCCCTTTACAGCTTCAGTCTATGTAGTTTGCACAAAATACAGTAACTGTTTAGAAATGATAACTAGGCTACTTGACACGTCTGATTGCGTCAGCCTACTGAATTGCAGTGGAGGTTTTTCACCTTCATTGCAGGTTCAGTAAGGTAGCTCTGATGCCTCTCACCTCTTTGATGTCCATAAGCTCTTCCCGGGGAAACTCAAAGGGATCTCTGGACTACATTGTAATATATAATCCCTCCAAAGTGTACTGGCCCTGCACAAGCATTCTCATCAAGTCTGCCTTGCCTTGAAAACCTCCACAGGGAGGCGTCCAGGAATAATCCTAATGAGATGCCACAAAACTCCTTTACTGACTGACCTTTTAATGTGAAGGAGCAGCAGTTCTTCTCCAGACTTCTCACCCAATCTAAAAGAATGAGCCCAGAATCCAAATAAGTGATGTTGGAATATAGATTGACTGAAATTAGATTGAATTAGATTGTAATTTGCTCCCTCTTCACAACAACACTCCAGTGCAACATCACTGCAGATGCAACAACCTCATTGTAAGCCTTTTCATCTTTTTCACACCATTCGAGTTCAGATTGTGGCGTTCTTTTTTTCCTATTGTGTCGAACTGAAATCATTTGGTTATCTTCTGCCTTTTTTTTTAGAGTGAAAATGCATTCCGTAATATGTAGGGCTTTACCAGGAAGAGACAATTATCTAATTGAAGATATCTGTTTGATACAATAGCAGACTGTGCTCCTAGGGAAAGATTGATGGAAATTCAATACTAAGTGTAGAGCGGGAAAACAAAGCAATTAATTGTTCCGTCACAGTGCTGGCACTTGCTGTGAAGAAAAAGGAAAACTTTTGCAGGTATGTGTGCTTTAAGAGTTCTTCTGCTGGCCATCTCCCAAGATGCCATTTTCAACAGGATTAGTCAGGGATGCACCTAATTGCTATTGATTGCTATGTGCTGCATAAAATTGCTTCCCTTTTCTTGTCCACGGTGGGAGGTGGGAGAAGGCAATTAGCAGTGCGGACGAGATAGAAGCCCAGACTGACTTGTAATGAAATGGAATGGAGGAATAAACCTGTGAGTAATGCCCTTGAACTTGGGGAGCATTACAAAACCATTAAGCACCAGTATCTTCTTATTCTACCCCTCACATGACCACGAGCCAGGAAAATATTGTGCTAGCATTTATTCTGAAATGCTCTGTTTATATACACCATTACTAAGAGTTTGTCTGTGTCCCTCTTTTTAAGCGCATGTACCTGAATTTAAACAGACTTGTCCTGCAGCATCCTCTTGGCTTATATTGAATTTGCACCTGTCATTGATTTAAGAACCAAAAAATGCTGTGCTGTGCTTTTTGCAGAGGAGAAATGCACATTTGTTTTTTTAGAAGTTCATGTTGTGTTTTCGTGCCATCCTAAGTGATTTTGTGTCAAGAAACGTCTCCAAAGAATGTAAAAAGGATTAAGGAAAAAAGAAATCCACACTCACTTTTTGCCGAATAACACTTCTTTTGAATTCTATTTAACAAAATATTTTCGTCTTGATGAATAATACACATTTCTTATTTCTTGAGTCATTTTCCTTTTCTTTTTTTTTTCTTTTTTTTTTTTTTAACTCCACCTCAGATTTCAGGAAACACATTAATTATGTTTGAAGATATTTACATATGTACAACATGTGGAGCACCAAGGGTTGTTTGACTATTTGAAAACTGGACTCTTTGCTTTGCAGTTTAGGGTGAACCCGAGTGAGCATGAATTCACATACAATCAACTTTATTTAAACATAAAATTACAATTTGTTATAGAAATTGTACTATCCCATATTTGAGCCCCACGTGAACAGACCCTCGGTGCACCAAAAAAATAATACAGTTGATTGTATAATAACAGTGTTTCTCTCTTTCTCTACCGATACTTTGTGTTGTTTTTCAGGCACACTTCATGTAACAGTTTTGTTGCTGAAAAAAAATTACAAATGGGGAAAAAAAATAATAGATAAAACAATCTTTCATTGTTTCCAGCTACAGTAAGTCGGTGTCTCATGGAAAAAAGCAAATGATGCACCTTTACAAAAATGCCCATGTACAAGCCTGTGGTTTTAATGACAAGAGGGAGGAGACATTGGGGTCATTTGAATAAACCTTCACAGACATACATAGAGACTCAAGTTTCTTGGCAGGAGATGAAGAAAGACAGTGTGCAGCTAATCTGTCCTGGAAACCTTGCAGCTTCATGTGTTTGGAAGGGGAAATGTAATTTAGTCTGGTTTTCCTGGGATGCCACTCTCACGTGCGGTGTAGAGTGGATGTGTGCCACAGTACCACTTTGTGTTTTTAGCAGACAGCCTATTCTTTCAAATGACAACGTAGGTAAGATTTCGGGATGATCTGTGTGGTTTCAAATCCATCTTGCTTGTTATTTAAAATGCAAAGTATGCGCTAGCACATTTCTGCTTGCGAGCTCTGGTGCAGTGAAACTAAATTCTTTCACGGTTTTTCTTTAACTTTACAACCAACTTAGAATGCATGATTTTCTATTTGATGTCATATCTCCTATGCCCTCTTTTCACTAGCACTCTGGATCACACCTTTTAACTTTTCAGCTTTTTGTTGACAACCCTTTCACTCTCTTTGTTCCAACTTTCAAACTCAGGTGATGAAAGCAGCTTGAAACATCATAAAAATGAGCAGCCGCTGCTCACCCAGTTTAGTTTGATAAGAAGCATTGGAGGAATCCGTATTAGAACAACCAGTACAATGACTTACAATGTCACTTTTCTACAGAGATCAAGTTCCTTCTTTAGTTTCTTCCTTGAGCTTCTCTTTTTACCACTATCAAGTGACGGTATATTTTTAGAGCCATCTCTGGGTTCAGTTCTGCACTTTTAGCTGTGATTGAACTGCACTCGTCCTTGTTCTTTTATTCACCCTGCTGACTGTTTCTGGAATGTCGTAGGATAAGACAATAAATAGTTTGGGGTAAAACAGAGCAGTAACCACTGCACACAGAAGTGAAACAAAGTAGCACTTGAAGCAGTCGGCTGTTCATACTGTATGATGCCAAAGGCCATGCTTTGTGAATCTTATCTGAAACAGTAGCAATAAGGCATCTGTGGTGGCAGCAATGCCTTTGAGCCTTGTCAGCTGGCACGTTCACTTTAGTCTTTCTTTGTTGCGACCCAAAATATCCGAGCAACTCTCATTTTTGGGGGGATGCATGTATAGGCTGAAAAATTATGTGGCATTTAACTTAATTAAGATGAATGAAGCTCGTTTAATAATTCTAAAATGTGTGGAGCACTGAGGCTGTGACTGATAAACCATTCATGTCATTTTTGTTTTATGAGCCTTCAGACCTCAGACCAGATAGATTAGGTTGTCTGAAACATACTACATCACTGTAACTTGCTGATAAAAATGAACCAAGCTCCTTTGTTCCACCTAAGACTGAGCCTTGCAGATCTTCCGACTCTGAGATTTCTTCATCACCCATATGCTGCAACCAGCAACTCTGCAGACTATGATATTCCTCTAAAATTAGTTTTAGTTCCTTTTAAGGCAATGCACCTCTTTAGTCATTGGTCTTTATCCCATGTTCATTTCTGTCTCATTACAGAGTGCTGGGAGCTGCTATTAAGCAGCTCATCCATCACCGCCCAGGAATAGGGTCTAAAAGGTTAACGGGAACGGATTTTCTGGAAATGGAAAAAATTCTAGTGATGAATGGCATTAGCTTACGGAAATTCACCTTTGAATTAATGACTTGTATTTATCATTTCAAAAACATCGTGGGTTGGGCACTGCTTGGGTGCTTTTTGTTTTTCTTCTTTCAGACTGGACTGCTTGAGGACCACTCTGATATGAAAAAAAATGTCAAAGCAATACATTAGCTTGTCTTTATGTTATCGCCATGGCTGTGGCTCCACTGCACCGCCTGAGCCATTTCAACATATCGAGAAGAGTAGGAACTGAAAATGGATTACATGAGCTAAACGAGCGATATAATTTAACTGTGTGCATCATGCTATGCCCGAGTTTGTTTATGAATGGCGCGCTTGTGCATACTCAAATGAACAATATGCTCGTGACTGCTGCTTTAAAACACTTAGACATATGCACGTTCCCGCCTTTTGTCTGTTGGTTCTCACTGGATGTGCCCAGCATGCAGGCTGCAGCAGCGCCAAGCACCCAGCTGGATGATTTATCACAGAATACTCCTTGATTAAGGAAAATTAAAGCAGGCTGCTACTGGCTCGCAAATTGCTTTGATAAGAAGTTCAAGCAGTTACTTAGTGGGAATATTTTGGAGGATATGGACCTCTGAGAGAAAACAATAAAGCCAATTGAACTGGAAAGGGTTGCCCAAAGTTGTTGTTTTTTTTTGGGGGGGGGGGGGGGGGGGTTGATGCAGCATGGCTCTTCTTGGGGATGCAGGGTTTTTTTTTTTTCTTTTTCTTCTTTGAAAATCTACATTTCATTACCCCACAGCTCCAGGTGGTACAAACCTATCCTGCCTGTGAGACATGACTCAAAACCATGGTGTGTTGATCAATAAAATCAGCCTTTGAGGTTCCATAGCTGTTAATGGTATATGACAGTTGCACGTTGCATCATGTATGTTAGGAGCGAGCTCCTGCCGCAGCGATAAAGTCTCATGAAGAGGCAGACATTTATGTGTGATGCACATCTTGTAAACAAGCTCTTAGAGTGAAGTCGTGTAACTCAAGCACATCTTTGCCGTGTTTTCATCAGTGCTAATCCTTGTATGCCAAAAGAAGCGCTGCTAAGTGTGCTTACGGTTTGTTCTGCTGGAACACCTGTGTGATTGTGACTGGCACGCACAACAAGCTGATGACATACGTACAGAAATCAATTTGAGCAATTCAACATTGCCGATGGTTAGGAAAGAGTTCAGGGAGCTAAGAAACTTTTTTTTTTGTGTGTGTGAGAGCAGCAAGTCAAGCAAGTCAACTTCTGAAAATATATAGGACCATTAAAACCGGAGTGTGGAAACAACTGAGACAAGTTCCATCTTCTTCTCGCTGGCTACATTTGTGTGAAGCCTGCGAGATCACCTCTTCGATCCTACTGTATGCTGTCTCAGGATTTATAGGAATTGTGCTCCTGCCCTGTCAATCATACAAAATGGCACAGTAGGCAGAGCCTTGCCTGAGCTTTTCTACCATCCCCGTAGGAGTCCGTCTATGACAATGACTGGCCGTTGAGGCATTCTCGCCGCAAGCACTGCGCCGGCTTCCACCAGTCTCCGTTGTGGCAGCGGCAGATGGTGCAGTCGTCCACCTTTACTTCAATTCCAGCCGGGATGATCGTCGTTCCAGCAAAGCAATTTGGACCTGCCGCATGGGAAGGGAGGGAAGGAAAGGAAGGGAAGAGAGAGACAGAAGAAGAGGGAATGAGAACGACAAGAAATGGATGTGTCTCTCCTGAGAGCTTCTCTTTGCAGTGGGGTGGTGGAGTGATGCAGAGAGCTGCAGGGAGTTAGGGGAGTCAGAGCAGACGTACAGATCTTTTCACGGGCATGCACCGATGGGCTTGTTTTTGCAACACTAAAGCGCTTTTGTTAGTCTCTCCTTCTCCCTCGACATGGAGCGCTTTGCATCCTAATGCGCCGCAAGCAGAGAAGCCTGCCAGGCGCTGGCTTGGCAGTACAGAGAGGCTGGAGTACAGAGAGACAGAGGAAGAGAGAGAAAGCTGCTTTTAGAGGCAGTAGGGAGGATGGTGTTAATCACTTCGGTCTGTATGAAAAGGCCACAGAACTCCTTAGCAATTCCTTACACAGCTTCATTCCACGCATTCACACACGCTGACTGTCAAACCAATAAAGAACTCCGATTAATTTTGACATCTGATTTATCCGTTAAACACTGTAGGATTTACTTGTGTGGATGTTGATAGGATTCCTTTAATTCTAAAACATGCTGTGTACGACTAGAACACCTTACATCGGCGTTTCTAATAATCTCACCAGATAGACAGATTATCCTGGGTAAATTTTAGGATCTGTTTTCCAGGACGCCAAAGAACGGTATTACATTTGTAAGATTTATCTGTATTACCACCTGAAATTATTACATCTAATTTGTTTTTCTCTTTGCCTCAGAGATATTGGAGGTAGTGCATCTCTTTCTCTACCTCTAGAGACAGGAGAGCCAGAAGGTGCTATGAGTTCATCCTAGTTTTAATCATTTAAAATGAAGCAATCAGCAGCTCAATTGGTGTGACGGTGACTTTGGATCGCTCTCAGTGTTCAGCTCGGTAAAACCTGCCAGATTCAAGACTCCTCTACGAGCAGTCATAAAAACTCATATGTCCCATAACTCTTGAAGACACAGTAGCTTTCACGCCTGATATTCACGAAACATCTTGGTGTCCTGTGAATATGATTTAGGGTCTGGTAGCTTAATGATAGCAATGTAAATGTGTCAAGATAGTCAACCTAAAGATCAGAGGTACATTTCTGGTACACTGTAGAATTTCTCACCTGTCACACAATTTGAGCCTTTTTCACACCTACATTTTAACACACAAGCACAGGTATCAGTAATAAAATAAATAAAGAGTGAATTTCATTTATCAGCTTCAATTTCAAGGTCCTGCATTTGTGCATGCTGGCTCATCGTCTCACTGTCACGGCTTTCAGGAACAATGTGGCCATCGGTAATATTATTAGTAACACCTCTGTTTTCCATTTTTTTTAAAAAAGGCTTGTTAATGCTTTATGGAAAAGTAACTCAGGGTATTAGATTAAGGTTAGCTAAAGATCAGGATTGTGGTTAAATATTTAAAACGTCACGCTGACTCGCAGCATGGCACAGGGAACACTGACTTTTTAAATCTTCAGGAGCATGAGTTTAACCTTAAATCAAGGGTAAAAATGCTGGAATGGTCTACAGAGGGACAACTCCCAATATTTGACAAATTCTTGCTTTATGCATCGAAGGAATTAGGTTTAATTCCATGTAGTGCTTGTACGAGAAATAAAAGATGCAGGAAGCCATAAATTTCCATGTGACATTGACAAAGGGAGCTGCTGGCTACCTGCTACCCCCATCCTTTGCCTTAGCATAGATGGGTCCTATGCTCTATTTTAAAAAAGAACGAAAGAAAAAGAAAAAAAAGAAAAGGAAAAGAGCATGGGATCTGATCTTAGACATAGAGAGCACTTGCCAAGTCTTAACTCGCAATGATCTGCCTCTGGACAGCTGGCACAGGTCACGGGACAAACTCGGCAGAGGTTGATGAGGGAGGAGGGTGACCCGTGCTGCTGCCAAGTGTGATTGTTTATAGCCCGATAGATAGGGAGACGCAAGGACACAGTCTGAGCTTCCTGTCACCATGTGAAGGGCGTGCGGTCACTCGTCCGAGCATGTGATCAATTCGTGGCCAATAAAATCTGGTGAAGTCAGAAAATGTTTGTCCTGTGTCAAAACTGTCTCAGCACATCATACTTTCTCTGACTACTGCCTAAGGATTACAATGTAAACTGCAGCTTGTTCAGAGAATATGTCAAAGCGAATATGTTCCTGAACCGTATCCAGCTCCATGGCACTGCTCCTCTATGATATGTCTGTTAAAAGACCACAATGACGGCATTCTGACAGATAAGGAGTGGCAGATCTGTAGTTGGTTTAATCTTGTTATACTGAGGAACCATTAGCCATTTTCAGGATACTACTCATTTCTTTTTGAGAATTACATAATTACATATTCCCTGATTAATTTACAGTAGCCTATATAATTCATGATAAAGATTAGAGCTGAATCAGATGGGCTCAATGAATGTGGAGCTCAGAAATGAGCACTGCCACTGGCCTACTATTCTATTGTGCTGCCTCTTCCTCTCTGCTGGTGTTTTCAGGAAGGAACACCAAAAAGGTGCCAAGCTGAAAAGCTACAGCCTAATAATAGAAAGCTCTGACAAAAGTTTGGCAACCATAAGCACTGATTCGCTAATTTGTGAGCTGAAAGACATCCAGTTATCAAGGTCATATCAGTTTAGTTCAAAGTTGCTTTTTTTAAAGTCTGAAATATAGTTAAGACACTGGAACATGGGTGATTAATCTTGTTTTTCACTGTGTACGCACATATAGCTCCATTTAAACTCACTAAGTCAGTGACTAATTGGACTAAATGAGTCAAATATTCCTCAGTAACATTTTAGCCACTGGCAATTAGGTCATCGCTGCACAATTCTGTTTACAAAGCAACCCTAAAACCTTTCTTTCACTAAAATAAGTTAATCTGGACCTTTTACCTGAGCTGGAATTGTAAATGTGGTGTATGGAGATACAATCAGAACTCAAACTAGTAATTTAGGCAGCTCATTTTAGGCACAACATTGTATTAAGAATTGTATAAAGCCTTATCAAGGGCCATTTAATTAAATTCAGTTGTCTTGTGATCTGTGAAATAAGCATTACTCATTTTCAGAGACTGTTGAGATGGTTTGTTTTTTACATAACCTTAGTGTTACATTGTAATTAAATTATTAATTTAAATAAACCTTTCAAATGTATATCTGTTCAGTATTAATTTCCATTTACCTTCTAAATCTCTGAGGGAGGTAAAAAGTGGTGAATGTAAAGATGTTGATAGATAACAGAGAGAATCGTTTTCAAGTACTTTCAAGCATTTGAGTACAGTTTAAAGAAAATGTTCTCACTGCGCTTTCTGTGACTTTCTTCCCTTTAAAGTATTTTAGCAGGATGTGCAGGTTTTATACACAAAGTTAACCCAAAGCTTTACCATGACAAGCTACTGTAGTATACTTAAACTAGCATTTACCTGGAGAGTTTTGCTTGTTCAGTAAGAAGATTGTTTTTATAGAGATTAAAGCTGTTCCCATATAAATCTCACACTGTTAGATTGTTAAGAAGAGTATTATTTAGTATTGTTTGCATTCATAAAATATTATAATTATGCCTCTCCTAATCATTTATGCCACAATAAAGTAAACCTATATAAAAAAGATAATCATTTTTGTATTATAAGACCAAAGCTCTCTACATAATGTTTGGATTAAAGAAAAAAGAGAGCAGCAATAAAGATAAATAAATAAATAACACAACAAAAAGCTGGATATTGTAGACATGTTTCTAAAGGGAATGTAATTTGACAGCAAATGCTGAACTTGCAAAATGCATTTTATTAACACTGATTCTTTATGTTTAAAGAGAAAAAGGTGCAGTGTTTCCAGTTTTTCATTTTGGAGTCACATCATGTTTTTGTGATATTCCAGTGGATCAATTTAATATTATTAAAATTCCACGGCATCTGTATTTAGTAACCAAGGAACTTTCAAGGTAATCAGATTCAGCCCTGCCTACAGTCAACATGACCTGTCTGTCCAAAATCCTAGAGCCATTAGTCAGCTTACAATTATATGGCTTGCTGGAAGACAATAATGCCTTCCAGGCACAGCAGTCATGCTTTAGTCCTGTTCATGTGACCTATTGTTCTCAGATGTACTTTGGTGGTAATTAGCATTTGTTTACACAACGACTGGTTGTCATCCAGTCTAACTTGTATAGATGATAAACATTATACCTAGAACTTCATACAGCCATAAGCATAGCAACTATCTAATTATAATAACTACTCAATTAAAACAAAGCTGGCTTGTTGATCTAAACTTAAAAGTTACCCATGTTACAGCTAAGTGGCTTCAGCTGGGATAATATGTCTATCAGATGACCCAGCACATTATATATTCTGATGATGTCAACATCTTATTAAATATGCTGCTTTCTGCTTACTGCTGCTTCAAAGTATGTCTAACTGAGAGTTCAAACTGTTGCTGTGAATGGGCTCATATCATCACAGTTTAGTCTCACTGATATTTACTTCAAGCATCCTTTAAATATAATTTGCATTCTAAGTCAGCAAGCAGCGCTACAAAGTAAAAGAGATGATGATCACATACGACCTTTGGTAAACCAGATTACAGTTGAACTATGATGACCTGTAGACCTCCCTGCTAGATTTAAATGCCAACCACATAAAGATATAGTGTCTGTGCATTTGATGTTATGTGCTGTGGGGTTTTTTGTGCTGTGGACTTTTACCTCAAATACTTTTAGATGCTACTTGTTTATAGGTCTCTTTCAGTTATGCATTTAACAACTGAATAACATCGGCTATTGGATTGTGACTGATTGGATGTGATCACGTGACTGATAAAATACCAGATTCCTTTGCTTTGAGAAAACGATTGGATTGCTTTTGCAGTTTGCTTTGGATAATTATCCATTTGTACTATAAAGTGCTGTCCAATTATTATTTATTATCTGAGCAGAGTATAGTCCTGTACACTTCAGAATTAATTCTGCTTCAATCAGCAGTGACATTATCAATAAATGCTTGTCTCCTGGTTTTAATGGCAGCCATATGGGTTCATGCCATAACATTGCCCCCCCACCACGTTTGACAGATGATGTGGTCGGCTTCAGATCATTAGCTGTTTCTCTCCATGCTTTTCTCTTGCGATAATTTTAGTATAAGTTAAACATGTACACCTTGACAATGATCTTGTGCTCTTGTGTTGCGTTGTTCTTTCTTAACCACATAAATAATTGTGTGATCATACACTACAAATGTCTTCTGTGGTCTTTCAGGCCTTTTGGTGTTGCTGAGCTGGCCAGTGAGTTCATTTATGTGTAATAATTTATCAGATTGGTGATTTGGACCCTCCTAACGGTTTTGCTCTTTCTGTCTCTGTCTTTCTCTGATAGGTTTATTTTGTTTTTTCAGCCTAATGTTAGCCTCCTTCAATTGTACTGATATTTCTTTGGGGCTCGTATTTAAATATAGTGGGGGAAAGCTATAAAATTAAAATCTAATGCTTTAAATCAGCTTCTGAAATCGTATTCTTTAACTGCCATGAAGTAACAAGGGGGCAGGACTCACCTGGCCATGAAACTGCTGGTTAGTGAATTGTCCAATTAATTTTGAGCCTCTAAAAATGGGGGGTTGATTATGTATTAAAATGGATGTAATTCCTAACCAGTTATTGCAATACTTATGTAAAATCCCTTGAATTAAGGCTGAAAGTTTGCACTTCACTTCAACAAATTTCACCGTGATGAACCTAACTGCACATCCTAGTTGCACAATTTTTGCCCCTGTTTGAAGTGCAATGATTTCTATAACTGTATTTTTATTTAAAACTAAAACCTGTAACGGGTAAAGAAAAACACAAATATCTGTCTCTCTGACTATATGTAACTGAACTGAGGACATTTGGGTGTCTGCTTTTCATTGTCCCTTGGCCAAAAATGAGAGCTAAATAGCATTCGTTCATTGTCCTCTCTTCGCAGCCCTCAGCTATCCACTCCCGTAAAGATTTATCTGGTACCAGAGCCTGACGAGGAACCCTTGGGTAACCTAGAAACAGCAGGCCTACCACTGAAATGCCAAGGGTGTCACTGTGTCCTGTCAGCCTGGATTAGTTCTCTCCTAGCAGCTTCTGTAGCCTTGTTACTGTGTGTGTGTGTGTGTGTGTGTGTCACTCTATGTGTGTCTATGTGTTGAAACAGAAGAAAACAAGAAATGGTGAGAAATAAAAAATACAAGGAAGAAAATGTTTGTAGTTGTGCCACTGCGGGCATTTAGCATCTGCCTCCAACTAAGTCATTCCTTTACTTTTAACCTGTAAGTAAGCAGCAGTTAAATATATACATATATACATATATACATATACACTTTCTTTTTTCATTAGTTTGTCATTTAAGTTCAACAAGAATGCAAAAACATTTTGTTTAGTGAATGCAATGTCAAGTTTAGACTTTGAATTTGATATTACGCCAGGTTCACACTGCAAAAGTGCACTTACTGTACTTTACTCATAAAGCTCCATCTGTCCCTCAGGACTGGTGCTGGCAAAGGGAAATCTCTCACCTCGCCTTGTAAATAGTCAATGAACCATTGGAATCCTATAATTCTAATTTAGGGATTGGTTGCGTGTGACAAGGGCTCCAGGGCACTGGGAAATAAAAGGCTCTCTGAGGACCCATTAGTCCCTCCTACCATCCCTTTAATCAATGGGCTAATGTTTACTCTGCTTAGTGTGTCATTTATAATTAAAACTTGTACTGCTCATTAGTGTCCAACGGGCCCAAGGTAATAATTTTAATTCATAAAACATCAATTACATCCTCATCCTGATCTAAAGGCACGGCCATCAAATGGTGATACCACCGATAAACTTGCTGTCATTGGTTTAATGAAAATTTAATGACTTCTAAGGAATCTGAATTGACTTCCAGAGGAGATGAGTGTTTACCGTTTTTACAGATGGGGCAGCATTGCTCTGGCTCGTACACAGGGTTGACACACTCTGGGACGGCGCAATCGGACACCACACAATGCACTTCATTATTTGGTTCGCAGCGGCACCACTCACAGGGTGACGGCTGTGGGCAGAGGAGGAAAGAGACAGGGAATCTGGGTTAGATGACTCAGTAGCTTTCACCTTGTGTGTATGTGTGTGTGCATGTCCATGCATGCTTGTGTTTTTCTCATATGCACATTCTTAATAGTTTCAGATGCGTGAAAAAAATGTGTTGTGATAAACAAAGACACAGGTTAATAAATTATTCACATCCCCAGTTTTATTAGGGTACTTTTGCCTTAACAAAAACAGCCTATACTACTGCTGGCTTACAACAAAATCTCTAGAAATAACTAAGGGAGTATATAAGGTAATGTTCATGATATTTAATGTTTTGCTGCATTCTGCTGTGGCCTGCCTCAGGAAACAGTTCAGAGACTTATCTCACCACCTCTGCAACATGTAAATCAGTAGCTACTATGCAGCTCCCTGTGCAGCTGCCTCATACTTGACTCTATCTTTACAAAGTCTCTTGACCGGAAAATGAACTGTAATGCAATTTCATGGAGTGGAAAAATATAAACTGTTTCCAAATCACAAAAGGTCAGCTGTTCATCATATTAGATTTTCTTTTTGCTCATCATAGTAAACAGCCTTTGAGTGTGTCTCCGCACTGCTGTATCAGCAGTTTGGTGTCGGGCTTAGACAGTAATAATATTTCATATTTGATGACCCCTTTTGTGGTCTTAACTTTTTTTGGTGGGAAAGCTGATCTGTGTGGACAGCAGCCAGTGCAACATAAACAATAAGCTTCACATTATGATTCTAATCTTCATGATTTATTCATTTGAAGGATAAAACTTCACTTATTGCAGCAGTCAATAATTTTAATTCATAACATATGCTACCACAGAATTTCCTGTGAACTCTGTGGTGGCAGCTTTTAAATGATTAGTTCATGGGTCTTTACCCTGTTGGTCAAGTGTTGCATTCCAACTTGCAATTTTTTTTTTCTTTTTTCCAGCAAATATGATTAACTTTCATGCATTAAAAAAAGGAGATCCACAGCTGTCTATTTATACATTGTTTTTCCCACTGGTGTGGGTTTGCTTAATGGGATGTCTCTATACAATGGAAAATTTACAGTGTAGGCTAATATAATAGGTACATTTTATTTTCTTTGGATGGACTTTTCCCATTTTTTATAGTATGCTAAGCTAACCAGTTCATGCCTGCGCTTAAGTCATTCATTTTTTTTCTGATTTCTTTAAATGATTAATGTAGTACTTTGGAACTGTGTCATCAAATATCTGAGCTGCATTTGTTCCCAAAATATATGGATTTATAGCCACGACAACAGCGGCTCCACAGTTTGTTTTTGTGCAGAGACAGGTGAAAGGGCTAAGGTATTTCAAGATGTATATGTGTTACTTTTACCATCTCTTCTGGGCAGATCGCATTAAGTGACACATAATCAAAGTGTCAAAACTCCTTTTGTTTTTATTGAAGTTTATGGGAGTCAGCATGCACATTAAGAGATATAGGGGAAACTGTGCAAAATAAATACAATCTAATTACTGATTGTAGCTATTCCCAAGACCATGTAGAAAAAGTTCTCTGAATCAATGCAAAATAAATAAACGGATAAAAAAATCTAAAATGTTACTTCCTCTTTTTAAACTTTCTCTCCTCACAATATAACATCTGATAACTTTGCATTACATATGCTGTAATTCTGATGAATGTAGATGAAAATCATCACTAATTTCTTATATGCATTTGCAATATAAGAATAAAGCTGTAAATCATGACAAATAACAAAGTCTTTATCTCTGACATATTACTATGAGAAGACTGATTAAATATTTAACGCCGATGTAGCTCTGTAGTCCATCACATTTACGACTTGAATAAAAATGCAAAAACACTGGCAACAGAAGAAGCTTAGGTTAAATCAAGATTATATTGGGTAATATGTTTCACTGGGGATATTAAAGCGAGATTCGTTTGCAATAATGAACTACATTCCATGGGTTTATTACAATGTTTAGAAGAGAATATTCCAAATGAATATTATGCGTGGATGTGGTGCATAAACATGGCCCAGAAAATGTTAAAACCCCTTGAATAAACTTATCAAACTAGCTCAAATGATCAGACTAAAAAGAAATGATGGGATGTTTTTGAAAGAAAGTCCCAAGACATCAAGCAAAGATCTAAACTTCTGACATATCTGGCATATAAAACCAAACTGATGTTCAAAGTTTGTGGGCACAGATAACCACATTCAAAATACAGAGTAAATATAAAAACAGGAACATGGCAGCGCTTCTGCAGATGTACTCAGCTATAGTGTACTGCCAAAAGTGTTTAGATCTTGAAAAAAATATCACCATATTATAGTATTTTGCATCTATTTATACATCATGCCATTGTGCTGTCCTGTGTGAATATATAGGTTTGCACCATCGCATACTGAAATTTAATTAGGCCTACAGAATCCAGCTGACATGATATCTATCCATCCTTTGTTTTAAACTGTTTATCTAACTAGGGCTGCTGATGACTCGAGCCTTTGCCAGCTGACACTGGGTGAGGAGCACAATAAACAGTCCATTACAAAGCTAACAAAGAGATGCAGACAACCATTTATGTTCACATCCACAGCTACAGTATATTTAGAATCACTAATTAACATGCAGAACTGTGTCTCCAAGTACCCAAAGACAACACGCAGGATAAAAATTGTTTGAGTAGAATTCCAGTGAAAAGAAACAAACAAACAAAAAGTAAAATATGATGATATAGATTATATGAGGAAGTAAAATTCTCTCTTGCTCAAATAAATATTTTGGTTACTATGACATTATCATGTTTTAGTGATTTTATAACTCAATTTAAGTGCCGTACAAAAGAATGCTCTTAATCTGACCACACTCATTGAAGTTATTAATTATGTAAATTACTTGCTTTGCATACAGTATGCAGTTGTGTTCATATTTATTTGGACACCGACACCATTATTGTAACTTTGCCTCTGTAAAGCACTAGTGCGGATTTTATATCTGGATGCAACTGAAGCGCAGATTTTCTTACTTTAATTCAATGAGTTTATGGTGATTTTATTTTAATGGAGAGACAGAATATTAACCAATAATGCAGAAAAAAACAAAAGAGGTTATAAAATGATTTCCAGGTCATTGAGTTAAATTAGTGCTTGATCTCCAAACAATACATGACTTAGTACTTGATGGATAAACCTTCCCTGGCAAGCACAGGGGTAAGACATCTCTTGTACTTGGTCACCAGGTTCACTCACCACAGATTTTAAATAGGATTGAGGTCTGGAGACTCCATGAAACTGATGCACTTCTTCCTTAGACACTTTTTTGTAGCCTTGTATGCCTTGTATGTTTTGAGTCATGGTCCATGATTCTGTCCATTAGTCCCTCAATATGTTTAAGTCATCCTGTATCCTTAGCAGAAAAACAGGCCCAAAGGCCCATAATGTCTGTATGGGGATGGTCTTCTTTTCTTTATACTCAGCATTTCTCTTCCTCCAAACACAGTGGATTGAGTTGATGCCAGATAGCTAGATTTTGGTTTTATCTGACCACAGCACTTTCTCCCAAGCCTTCTCTTAATCATTTAAATGTTCACTGGCAAACACAAGAAGTGCCTTCTTGAGCAATGGGACCAGTGTGTTACCAATGGAGTTCTTGGTTACTGTGGTCCTAACTGCCTTCAGATCATGAAGAAGCTCCTACTGTGTAGTTTTGGCCTGATCCATCACCTTTCTCATGATTATCCTCACCCCAGGAGCCAAGATCTTGCACAAGCTCCAGATGTTGGCCATTTTACATTTCTTCCATTTCCAAGTAACTGCACCAGCAGTTGTCACCTTCTCATCAAGCTTCTCGCAGATGGTTTTGTATTTCATGCTAGCCTTGTTCTGGTCTACAGTTTTGTCCCTGAGATCCTTTGGCAGCTCTTTGGTCTTGCTCACAGTGGTGGAGATGTTAGATTGAAAGAAATTTGTTGTGTGGATAGAAAATTAAGTGATTCTGTGGACAACTTGTAATGTGCTTTATACACATAAAGTATTGAGTTCAGTAGTATCTGTAACTGATAAACTGCCTGATTGACTGTAATCTATGGGACCACAGGCAATCTGTGAGAGCCAAAATTCTGGCTGGGTTTAGAGGATCAATTACTTCAAGTACTTTCAAGTAATGACATGCAAATCAGTTCATAACTTTTATGTTTTTTTTCTAGACAATATTCTGTCTCTCCATTAAAATGAAACTACTGTGTAAAATAGGCTGTTCCTTTCTTTGTAAGTGAGGGAATTTACAAATTCAGCACAGCATCAAAACATATTTCCCCCACTGTAGTCCCCCAGGTGCAAAAGTATTGAATCAGTTGATGGACAAGCAGTTTCAAGTCCAGGTGAAGCCTGTTCCCTTGTTATTCCATGACAAGTTAAGCCGATTAAAGAGTTTGTTCTGAGTGTTAAACTTGCATCTATCCACTGGAATTCTCAATATGACATGCAAACAGATGCCAATAGAAGTAAAGGTCATCATTAGACTGAAAAACCAAAATAAGCCTATTAGTAGTGTTGTGCGATACTGCAAATTTTGGTATTGATCTGATACCAAGTAAATTGGGCTAGTATTGCAGCTAAGAATACTAATACTGATACTTTTGACCTGCAAAGGCGCCTTATTTAGAGGAGAGCAGTGTATCATGATTTATAAAATGAATCATCAAAAATTTGCATATTCTGTACAAATGTTTTTTAGTTAATACAACAAAAAAAAAACCAACTTTTCAGTCTTTCAAGTGTTTTTAAACTGGGTTTTTCGGAGAGCTGGAATTTAAATGTGCTAGTCTCTAAAGCACTTTAGGTCATCTTCTGTTGTTTAAATGTGCCACAGGCTATAAATGAAATAGATGTGACAGTCAACACAAAAATGTTCAGGCATTTTTCATAGTGCATGTTTGAGGCATATTTTTCATTTCCAAAAAAAAAAAAAAAAAAAAATCTGCTGAGCTTAGAGTTTAGAAACAAAGCATCAATCCAATACCAATACTATTGATATTGCATCAATCCACCGACCTCTACTTATTAGACAGATCAAAATCTTTAGATGTGGCCATGCTCTGAAATTCTTAAAATGAAGGAATGCACTGACCAGCTCAACAGCACCAAAGTCCACTTTTTTTGTTAAGGAAAAATCCTTTACAACATTTGGCCAAGCAAGAACACTATCAGGCAGGAAGGTGCATCGTTGTCTAAAACTTCAAGAGACACATTAATATTCTAGGTTTACAATGTGGTGTAAAGAGCATGAAGGCTAGATTAGTCTGTGTCTTGGACACTTCTGACAGAGCCTTCACATTTCTGACAAAAAAAAAAGGTCTCTGGATGAAATCAAGATAAACTTTTACCGGAATGATGGGAATAGAAAAGTATGCACAAGGATGAGAAACAGCAGTACCATACCACTTTATCTGGTAGAAGTAATGTTATAGCATGGTATGCACATCTATGGCTGCCACCAGAACCGGGCCACTACTGTTTATTGATGATGTGACTGCTGATAGAAGTACTGATAGTAGGATGAATCTTGAAGTTTACAGGGCTTTACTTTCTGCTCAGATTCAGCCAAATGCTACAAAACAAATAGAATGTTTTTTGCAGCTTTTGGCTTTTGACCTAAAACATCCTCCACAGGCAGCCTAGGAGCTTTCTCAAAGAAATGGGGTATTCTTCAACGGCAAAGCCTGTCACCTGATCCCAACCTAATAGAGCATGCCTTTCAGTTACTGAAGACAAACCTGGAGGGAGAAAGAACCAAGAACAAGCAGCAAAGGCCAGGCAGAACATCTCAAGGGAGGAAATGCAACATTTTTGCAGTCACAGACTGTAAATGATTTTTTATCCAAGTATGAAAAACCAAATCTTAACTGATAGATTTTTTTTCATTATCATTGACCACAATAAATCTAATTGTGCATTTTACAATGAGAACAGATCCATTTAGATAATCAATGTAGATATAACGTAATATGATACATATTCACAACGAAACAATAAAGCTTTAGGGATAAACCCTGGGGAGAACCTTATGTTTCACAGTTATAGACTTGATTGTAGCACTAACTAATCCTGAAGTGAAGCTGTGAGCCTGAAAAGTGGATTCAACAGCTCCACAGAAGAGTGTAGGAATGCGTTTCCACTGTGGCACATAAAAACTTTATCTACTTTTTCCAACAATGTCTTTCACATAATTTGTCTCTCAGGTCAATGTGGGTGGTTGTTGCACGATATGCTAAAATGAAAGTGGAAGTTACAAGCAGGAGTCCTGATAAATGCCATTGTTTTCTCCTCCTTTAACGTCACTGATAAGATGGGAGGAACTGCAACCAGAATTCAGCAGAGCTTGAGCAGGCAGAAATAAAAGTGGACTCATTCTTAATTGCTGAAAAAGCTCAGTTGGTACAGATACCAGAGTAGATGCTGTAGAGGAGCTACTTGAAATCCATTCAGACAGAAACTTGCATGAAATCATGTATAATAAAAACAATGGATAACATGAGTGGATAGGTACACGCGACACAAATGCGAATAAATATTTTTGAACAAGAAATCATCCAAAAACTGACACAGAAGAGGGAACTGGGTTCTTACTATAATATATGTGCATGTATTTAACCCCTAGGTGTTTCTAGATGTAACAAGTTGTATTAAAGTACAGACTGGAGATTGTGGCTATGAGAGACAGCAGTTTTTATTCACTATCACAACTGACCTTTAAAATAAATTAATTTGAAAGTGGTATATCTCTGTAGGTTAATCTGCCAGATGGGCCTGTAATGCAGCCTGCTAGTTCAGATGCTTTACGGGAAAAAGTATATTAAAAATGCAATTGGAAAAGAAAACTTCTTCATGCACCTTTGACACATTGCTGAGAATCCTTCAATGTATTCAGCCATGCCTGGTGCTTTCAATGCGTCCTTTTGTGTGAGGTCTACCGTGAAGAGGATCAGTCATGCCTAAGCCCAGACTTACAAAAGAAAATGGAGCACTAGTACCGAATTTAGACTTGCTGCCAGATGTTTTGGTGAAGAAAAGACGCCTGTTGTCCCCATCTTTCTGGCTGGCTATTAGAGTCAATCGATTGCCATGCTTTTCATTCGCACACTGAGACAAACAGAGACAGGGCAGGGAAGCAATGAATAGTCAGGTAACCTTCAGCAGGGCAAAATGGCAATGCAAAATACTCTGACACTGGACGACAGGGTCACAGGAAATATACTCATGCTGTTAAAAGCAGTGACAGGAATGAGTTGACAGTCAAACTGCATGCTCTGTTGTTCAAGTCAAAACAATGTTTTATCAGTGGTCAAATAACACAGAGAATAGACAGAAAGGACTTGAGGATGAGGATGGAAACATACAGTACTAACACTTGCACACCAATTCTGCAAGTACAAATATATCAAAACCATAAAAACGTGTTTGACATTCTCTGCGGTCAAATTGTTTGCACTTAACAATTTTTTTCCCCTAATTGCGACTGTTGTTGCCTTCAGCAAATTGGATAAGAAAATCAATTTGAGCAATAATTTTAACAGCTTTTATGGATGTTTTCTCACATAGGTGTGTTAAAAACACAACAACTTACTGTGGTTGTGTGGGCAGCTCAGTCTGTGTGTGTGTGTGTGTGTGTGTGTACAATTGTAAACAAATTATTATAATTGTCTGCAGACATGTTTTCACAGAATACTTCTGTGACTTCGCCACATCACTGCAGTGATAGAAAAGTACAGATATAATAAATAAAAGTTACCAAAAACAGAGACATGAAAAAAATCCAACCACAGTGTTTGATTTACATTGATTGGAGTAATTCATTTATGAGATTTCCTCAACATTTAAATCTGGTACAGGGCTTAATTGCACTCCACTGAATAGTACTTGTCTCATGTGGATTAAGGGAAAGGTGAGCAGAACTCAAGCATTAAGGCTGTTAGTCACAAATTAAAATAGTTTGCCTTTAAATGAGAACTTATTCAAGATCTGATGGCTGATTTGCACTGTGTGTACCTTTGTTACTGAACATATTAGAGCCCTCCCACCTTTGTCAAATCTGCATCCCTTCCCTAGGGGGGAGGGTGGTCATAAGAAGCATGGATGGGATTCTTCACATCTGAGTTCACATCCCAGCACTAGCCTGAAGATCTGGGATCTGAACTCACCCTATACCTCCTGGTTCTTGATTGCAGCTGCGCTGAGGCCAGAGGCACACCGGCAGCCATGCTGGGTGGACTGGTCCCTTCCTCATCAGATGGAAAACCCTGTAGGTGAAACACCTACTATGGTTGAGTGGCATGACTCACTCACATGGCAATAAAACAAGATATTGGAAATTACTGCATCTACTTTTACAAAGAATTTAAAGCTGAATCAACAGTATCAGTATTAAATTCTTTGTTGCTACAAGCAAAAACTTTTAAGTGGATGAGCTGTAGTGGGAAATGTAGTTTGGACCTATTTGTCAATTTGCTGATGCATTAGTTATGCCAGCATTAGATTCACAAATGACAGGCTGACATTTCGCTGGAGTCAGCTGCTTTGTGTTGAAGGAATGCCCAATACTACTTGCATGATCATGATTGCATACATTAGGTGCAATATACTTAATGATCAGCCTACAGTATAATGAGGTTTTCAGCATAAGGAAAGTGGAAATATGAAGTGTTGGTGGATGCCAAAAACAGTTCTTCATAGCCAGACATCCCAGTTTCCCAGAAGCTCTAAACAGCCCGCATCTCTCTTGTTATCTTCCCAAAATACTGACTCTTCTCTCTTCTCTTCTCCATCATCTGCTACTGAATATAAATGCACACCTCTACACAATGCAACACAATCACCTCAAATGAAATGCCAACAAAGCCCAAATCAAAGGTTAACCTGTCGGCATCTTTAAACAGGTGTCTGCATATCAGACACTGACGGCCTTTGATTTCCTTTAACACTGCGGGGTTCTGAGGCTTTCATGTCTTTACTGAAGAAACTCAACTTTCACAATTTGGACTAAGACACTGCTACTTGTGTGGGCATGGATTTTTTTATTTTTATTTTTTTTAAAAGATGATCATTATGAACCATAGTGCAATTTCTACTGAGACAATCTATAAAAACAAATGATTTTGTTCTTCACCTTGAAGTAATGTTGAAATGTCCTTCCCTTCTCTTGCTCCTCAATGCACTATTGATAGATCAGATGTTACATCAGACTGCGAAGCTTTTGCCCTTAAAGCAGCCCTTACAAAATCACAGAAATCTGTGGGGCTGCAGGAGCTTGATTGTGTCTGACGTGCAAACACACCAATCATTACAGATTAAGTACATGGGTTTCAAATGGGCTAATCTCTCACACCCCTTGCTAATGGGAACACTATGTCACTTTCATGCCACCAAGAGTTGTGGTTGCCTACTAATGCAAAACATTTTTCAATTTTTTCAGTATCATTTTTTTTTAAATTTTAACATTTGAAATCTTTATGTCATTCTGTTTACAATGGCAAGAGAACACCTGAATATTTAAAATCTTTGAATGGATATTTGTATATCAATATTGTTGACAGATTTGTTGACAGAATGGCACCTAATAGAGATGTATTGTAACAGTTCTGAACAAAGCCATAAACTCCAATGCAATGCCTCTTTGCACCTCTAGCTGATAATGCAGATGAATCCCACAGCCGCTAAAAGGTTTTACATTAAAAACTGATGAATAAACATTAGCACACTATTTTTCCCTCCTTGTGCTGTTTGATTTCTTGTGATTTGCCCCCCCCCCCCCCCCCCCCAAAAAAAAATGCATTTCCAGAGAAACTGTAGCAGAAAAGTTAATTATGATGGCCTGTCTACACACCTGCTTTGCTTAACTCACTCTTTAGCCCCGTGTATGCTTCAGTTTTTTTTTTCTTTCCGTTCAAGTGGCATGCTAATTATTTTCTTATGCAAAATGTTCTGACATTACAGGAAGCTTTGTTTGTTTTACCTTGAAGCTGTTATAAAACTACACTAAAACACTTCCTGTTGTCTTGGAGTTTTGGACAGCAAGCAAAAAAGGAAGACAAAAGGAAATATACCGTAGTGACTATATTCACTAGAAGTTGCTGTAAATACAAAAAGATGATCATCTGGTACTTAACCGGGTCAAATACCTAAAACAGACCTACAGAGCTATTATAGATGTAAACACTTCATAATGTGATATTCTATGTTGTGTGCACACCTGGATTCACTTCCTTTAAGTTACCAAAAAGCATAATTAAAGCTATGCACAAAATTAATTTTGTGTGATATTTTACATTTTTCAAATGCAGTCTTCATCTTAGAAAACAGTTTTAATGATACATAGATATTGTGCATTCCATTGCGTATTTGACAGCATAAGATCAATATTTTTTTTAACCCTGCAAAGGAAACCTTATGAGAAATAGTCAGACTTATTGGACTGTATAAGCACACACACGCACACACGTAGTCTACCCACTCCTGCAAACTACAACTGACAAAGTTAGCTTTGAAGATGCTTTTGAGCTTTTGAAAGGCTATTTTCAATTATTCATTTAGCTCTTGAGTACCTTTTATGTGTCTTTAAAAGGGTAACCAACAACTTGTGTTTCCCCAGCTGTGGCCCGGTCAAACAGATATTTGCTGGGGTCATAAATCCTATCTGAATACAAGAACCCTTGTCTAAGGAGCTATTGCAGGCTTTTTCTTCTAATGTCTTTTGATTTTTTGATCTGCAAATGCTGGTAGTTGGTTTTGCAAAAAAGAATCTTACTGCAGGAATTATCTTCCAAGTACATCTGTTATAATAAATAGCCTATCTAGTTTGGTCTTATTTTACATCTTCGGCAGATGTTCACAAACTTGAGATTCAGTTTTTCATGTTACTGATGATGATGAGAACATACCTCTAACATTAGTTTCTACTGTGTAACTGGTAACTCCATAATGGGATAAATTTACAGCTATCATGTAAAGCGACATAAAAATGGAATTTTTGATCGATTGCATCATTCAAAAGCTAATTTACATCACTAAAGTGGAGCCCGCAAAAATTCAGTTTACCATTGGAGGCTCATAGCATTTGTCTGGCAACCGCAATGGATGCACTTATCTTAACTGGTAGCTGATACATTTGCACAGAGATGAACAAATGCTATGATTAACCACAGAGCTATACCCTTGTTTTGGCTATGACATGTCATATTATATTTCAGTCACTTACTGCCTCAATCCAGTTGTGAGAAATGTGAATGAGGAGGTTTCCTCATGGGCAGCAACAATTTAAACACAGACTGTAGTTGTCATGCTCCCAGTGTCATTTATAATCAGGCAGTACTGTCATGCTCTGTAACAACCACTGAGACACTGGTCTGATAGGTAGAAACCTTTTTTTTCCAACAGACACAGGGAAGCTGGAGCTGCCAGTGATGACTCAGTGTCCACAAATCACAGTATTAAAATACTGTTATAGCATCTGTCAGTTTGGTAATGCTGGATGAATGTTCAGTTGATGAAGCAGGCAGAAGGATGATATCACTCTGGGTGGCAGCCATCTTGGTGCCCTTGGCCAATAAACACATTTTGAGCTTACTTTCACATTATGCCAAGGACTGATCTAAACCCAAATACAAAGTCTCACTAATTCAAACCCTAACAGCCCCACCAGATCACATCTGCACCACTGTTATGTTACGTTTTGTTATTTTCATCAGTAAATGTGATCAAAGATGATTGCTGTCAACAAGTTAACAGACTAAAAACACACTTGCGTGTGACTTGATTGTGTTTCACCAAATGAACTGGAAAGATGGATTAGAGTCTTGAGCATCAGTTAGTCTTTAATAAAGATAAATAAGATGCAGAGTGGTGATTGTTGGTGGAATATTCATGTTCAGTGCTAGAGTTTTTCTAGTGGATTCTGGTAAACAGATGGTTTTTTTTAAAGGCTGAATTATAATCTTCTAACTCATTGCTTACCTTGAATTCTTCCAGAATTTTATAGGTTTTCCCTCGGTACTCGCAAAAGTTTTTCACCTCTTTGCACTCAGGGCAGCATCCATTGTGTTCCACTTTGGTGCACTTTGGATGCAGTTTCGGGCACTCGGGTTGGTCGCACACAGGCCCGTCCTCTGTGCACACGCACGGGCAGTTCGAGTGTCCCGGATAGAAACGTTCCCCGAGTTTGTAGACGAAGCCGCTGTCATCCACGCATCCCTTGCCCCGGTAGTCATCAAACACAATGTTCTCACCGACGGTCCGCTCCGCCTCGTCTGCGGCGTAATCCTCGGGGTTACCCACCGTGGCCGGTGACACAGCGCTCAGGGCCAACAGGGGGACGAAGGCAGTCAAGAGGAGAAGGCCCATCCTTTGCCGCGGCATTGACATCCACGTTCAAAACGGCTGTGTGGATGTCATCCTTAGCCTCTCTGTATCCTCTCCGGATCTGTCCAGGGCTTCATTATCACCACCATCACGTAAGGAAATGAGCTGCAGTGGAAAAAATAGAAGATGACATGATGGATGATGACTCCCCAGCTGCTGGTTTGCACATCCTTACAAACCAAAATCCCCTTTTAAATACTTTCCCCCTTTTTTCTCTTTTTTGTTTGGCTTAGGCCTGTGTATGGGTATCTTTTATTTACGGTGCACATATGCAGCACCAATGTTTCAATAGAGATCATTCGTAATTCTTTATCATTGCTCTGTCACAAAAGAAAATATCTTACACATAAAGCTAAAGCCACGGATGGTGAAAACAAATAGAAATACATTTGCTAACATAAGAAGCATGCAGTCTATATGCGTTAGTGTGGTGGTGGTGCATTAGATGCAAATTATTCTCCTCTTTCAAAATCACAGCAACAGCTACGACCATCAACAGAGGGAAGGGTTATAACACTGATTGTCTAAAGTGGGTGGAGTGAGCTCCCCACGGTCGTCTTCTCCCCATTAAATAAAACCGAATCAGATATTACAATTTGAAACTTTATGAGAGGCTTCAGAGACAACAGGTAGCATTAACGCTTTCAATTCTCCCCCAGGCCAGTAATGATAGTAATGACTTCTCCGACTCTGGGTTTCTTGTAACCACCTCTTATTATATTAACCATGTTCCATGCAGATACATGCAAATATTGAGAAATGCGCAATGATTTAACCCAGAATGCGTCAACCGTTTGGAAGGGGAAACACACACATCGACAATCCAGACAGTTGGGGAATATATAGCTGAAGATAAATATCTCTATGATGCGTTTTAAGCGACAGCTCTAACTCACTCACCGCTTTGAATATGACTGATATCCACTAAGTGTGAAGGTAGGATCCCCAATACAGAGAGCGGAGACAGATTACAAATAGTCGCCTTGCCTATTGGAAACTTCACTCTATCCACAGGGTGAAATCACCAGTCTCCACAAGATACTGTAATCCGCCCTCTTGTCGTGATGATGTGCTTAAAAGCAACTAAACAACAGCCTTTTGGAGGTTTGCTCCCCTTTTCCCCCTTGCAGAGAAAAAGACATCCGCGTAAAAGTAGGTCTTCTTCATGATTATCCTCATTGGACTCACCTTTTCGAGACAATATCGCAGTTCAAGTCCAACTGCATGCGTTACAGACAGAGAAAGAGAGACTAAAAAAGAAACTGCTCGAGAAATCCTCTATAGCGTTCCCTGAGAATCCGGAGTCAATTCAGTATTTCCCCACGATGGAGGTGAATATTAGAAAGCAGCAGCCAGTCTTGTTGAACATGTGTGTATACATCCAGCAGTTGTGCGGAAAATAAAAAATCCACATGGGTAGAAGTTAAAGAGTATAAAAAATCGACCCATTCGCGGCTGAAGCCAGTCATTTTTTGAATTTGTGGCCGAGGTCACGTTCATCATCAGCAGGCGAGACTGACGAGGGAGCGCTCCGACTTTCAGCACCTTGGAGAGCGACTATCTTCTGCGTCCTGCGCCGAGCAGAGCAGAGCGCCCCCCCAGTCCCCTCTGCCAACCACAGTCACAACAACACTCACCTCCCACGATCCGAGGACAAGTATGACTGCATTACTGCAAGGGTTAAAGGCTGGGACGAAGTAAAACGATCAAATAGGTGGTCATTAGTCAAGACTGGTTCCGACAGGAGCAGCTGGTAAATTGAGGAGGTATGCTAGATCAGTTAAATATGTGTGCGAGCCTTCCCCCTGTCTGTAAACGGGTGCGCCTATGTGCACGCCTGCCTCATTATACGCCTGTGAATATGTGTGTCCATGCGTGCGCGAGTGTGCCAGCGCGTGACAGTGTCTTCACACATGACCCGCAGCATGTTTCTCTGAGTCACTCATTTCTAGCGCAGTTTACGGAGACCTATTTGTATTCAATGGTGCACTGCAAAAGGGAGTCTGACTTCTCAGCACCCCCCCATCCCCAAACACCACCACATTAACTGAAAAGTACAGTACGGCTTTGCAGAGCAACACCAGCTTTGTTTTACAAATGGTAGCCTATAGGGGCCACTGCCCGACTACAGTCAGTCTAAGGGTAGAGGACTAAGAGCTAGAAGACCAGCACTTAATTAGACATTCCCACAAAGACTCATAAACACCTTGTCAGCTGCAACGTACTATGCATTTATGGTCATTTCTGAGTAATGGACATGTTTTTTTTAGAGTAATTAATACTTGTTAGTCCTCAGGGTGAGTGAGACTGTCAAAAACTTGTGTTCTTCAACTTTAACTATAGATTTACATCTGCCGCAGACATCATGGAAGGTCAAATCTAATGGGATCAGGCTAATTCACAGAATGCATTTAACTATACATAACAGCAACTTTTGACTGATACTGCTGCAGATATATTTTCACGCATTAACTTTACCTGCAGGGTTTCATAACCTACATGACATCTGCATGTATGTTTAGGTGTTTACTTGGCACAAAGTCATGTGCAAATATACGCCATGACATATTTGTACAAGTAAGCATTTCACACTGTGTCTTTTTGACATTGCAAATATTTATTCAAGAAAAAATATTGCTAGATAGAATATTCTTTTGAGGAAAAAGTAGGTATATCCTTGGCCACAGTAGCTAGTACTGCCCCTCTTTTAGCTGAAATAACTTCTTGTAGGTATTTTGCATAATTGTCCACCAGTCTCTGACATCGGCCTGCTGAAATTTCTGGCGACTCCACCATGCAAAATCCTTTCAGTTGCACTATATTTGATGATTTTCTTGCCAATTTCAGATATTCCCCAGCAACATTTTACATGGATTCAAATCAGTTTTTTTCTCGCCTGGGCCATTCCATAACCCTTTATTTTTTCATTTTGATTCATTCCTTAATGGATCTGCTGCAGTGCTAAGGATTATTATCACACTAAAAGCTCCATTTCCTGTCCAACTTCTACTCTTGGACAGATGGCTTCACATTATCTTGAAGCACTTTTTGATATGATGCAGAATTAATCACTGAATCAGTGACTATAAGCTGCCCTGTCCCCAAGGCAGCAAAGCCATCCAAAAACCCTAACATATCCACAACCATGATTCAGAGTTAGTATACGGTATTTCTCTGAAAAACTGTGCCAAACATATCCAGGGGTCCTGTGGTCGAACAACTCTGGCTTTGGTTTGTCTGTTCAGACCACATATGGCTCGCTCATAGACTAAAAACGTTTGTTTTCCTCTTGTGCTCTTTTTGGTCAGCAAAGGCTTCTTGCTGGCATGAAGGTCAAATGTCTGCTGTGTCTTTCTGATTGTAGACACATGCTCTTTGATGAGCGGTTGCATGACTTACCTGCAGATCACGTGATGCATTTTTTGGGGGTTCTTGTTCAGCCATTCCTGGAGAAATTGGCCTTGTTTTTTGTGGATTTCTACTTTTCCTGTGTTATTCTAGGGTCTTTACCTAACAATATAAAGTGCATTGGGATCACAATCTTGGGATTGTGACATGAGCAAAACAAATATTTTAATAGCAGAGAGAACACCAGACCCTAGATGTTATGGGTTGAAGCAAGAAAGCTTTATGCGTGGCAGATTCCACCTTTCACCCATTGAAGGTGTTCATTTTTTATGAATTTATGAATTTTCAGGAGCGGTAGTTGCAAAACTGATCTCAAAAATATATCAATATTATGTTTCATATTTGTACAACAAAGTCATCTTTTAAATTTAAGGTTCTTTTCAAAAGAGGTTTAAGTGTTTGCTTGTTCACATATGTTTAGAAAAAACAAACAAACGGTGTCTATGTCTATGTATGTGACTATATGAGGTATGAAGACGCAGGGACACTTCTTCCTCGGATGAGGTGAACCTAGTTTAGCTCACCATCCCACGCTGGCTCTCTTCATTAAGTATTCACTAATCACAGGGGAGGAGGACTGAGAGGAAAACTGTGAAATTGGTGAATGTTTGGAGTACTGAAAAGATAAGAACTGTGCAAGAAATGCTACAGCTCAACATGAAGAGGTAGTCTAAATAAATCAAGTGTTTATGCTCATTAATGCACTGGCTTGTGCTGGGCCTCTTCTCTTTTAAATGTATCTCTGGTAACATAACTCAAGAAAATTCAGCATCAATCATCAAGCTTTATAATATTTTGCCCTGCACAAGTGAAAATCCATTTAGAGAGCATTCTGTTTGCCCGCTCCTGTCAGTGAAACTGAAGTAATTATTTTCTAATACTAGAGAATCTAATGGCTCAAATGTTTGACTCAGATTCTGCATAAGATCTCTGTGATTAGACTAAATAACAGAGTATCTGAGAGCAAAGCTTTGTCACTCAGGTTGTGAGATGGTACTGCCACAGCCATCGACAGGGCTTGTGCGATGGTTAGTTATCTCTTAAAGGTGGCAGGTCTTTGAAATGCAGATACAAGCGAAGCTGCAAATCACAACAAAACCTGTGGCAAGTGGTTACTCTTGGAAACCCTGGCAAAGTGGATAATTACTGTATCAGCTGGAACATTTAGGAAAACACGTGAGGGCAAACTAAGGTTACACTGTTAACTTGTATACAATTTCCTTTAACATCTAACATCTTTAACATCTCATTGTCATCAATCTGCATTTGACATTGGCTGTAGATTAATAAATGAAAGCTACTTCTGGCGGAAAACATTTCTCCACTACTTTTTTCTTTTGGCTGTTTCCTCTTTAAACTCTGCTTCCTTCACAAACTGTTTTACGCTCATGTTACCAAACATTTTCTCGTGGTTTCAGAGTGCATGTCTTTTCCACAGACTGTCCAAGACAAACATTTTTATCCCGGGTAAAAATATGCTGTTTTAACCAGCATGAACTACTTTATGTTCTTTACTATGCAGCACAAACCACCTCTTCCCCACAACCCTTCCCCCACTCTTTGTATAGTACCATCTTGGCTGTTGACCTGGTTAAAAAGAAAAGGAACACTTATGTTTTATAAAGCCTCTCATCTTCCTTCCTCTTCTCACACCACTTCCAGCAATAGAGTCAGCACAACTATATATATCATTTATTAAATCTGACATTGCACTTCAGTAAATGTTGGCGCCTAATATGAGATGTGTTGTTTAAGACAGCCAGCCAGCTACTCCAGCACGCTATGGTCCATTAGGCCTTCACTCTGGCTCATGAAAACATGGGGTGGATGATACAAAACATCATTTTGAAAGATGTACTAGAGCAACCACTTAACAGACTACCTGTGTCTTACTGCTGGATGGAGAAGTGCTCTTGTTGGCAAGACAGTTCTTTTATATGACACTTTCCAGAACACCCTAACTGAGGTGTTTACATCTTAGCAGTATTCGATGCGAGGCAAACAACTGGCAGCCACATGACGTGGTTCCAGTTCAATCAGCTAATGGAAAAAACGAGCTCTTCATCCCCCACCGTGCCTCGTGCCCTCCACCACCTCAGTTTTCCTGCAGCAACACATTCACTACAGCAGAGTCTACCAAATGGTATAATGGTTTTGCCATTAGGGCTGCATTTATAGCCTGCAAGCAGGTCTTAGGCATTATATTCAGTCACAGCTATTCATGCTAACCTATTAAACTGAATGGCAGAGAGGGAGAAAGGGGACTGAGCTTGTGAGATAGGGGAAAAAGACAAGAAACCACTAGGAGAAGGGAAGGGGGCTTTCAAGACTTTTGTGTAAGTGAAGCATTTATTTGTCCTCTTACACAGAAATAATGCTTATTCTTGATAAAGACATTGCATTAATATCTCTAGCAGGGTTTTTTGAACATAACAATGCAATATGCCTCTCACTTGCTGAGTCTTATGCTCATGGCTTGAAATTAACACTGGTAGTACAATTTTACTGTGACAAATGTAATCCTTGGCTTGAGCTCCAATCCGCTGCAATCCGCTACTGATTTGACTGCATAACAATGTGAATCCATGACTCTCTGGCTGATCCGTGCATTACTTAGAAAAATTCTTGCAGAATCTGCTCTGAGTTGGTGAAGTAATTTAGTCATCTGATAATAATGAATGTATTAGCTCACATTTCTTGATTTTCAAGAACCCCTATATAAGAACAGTCTTTGTATATAGGGTAGGGCAGGGGTGGCAAACTCCAGGCCTCAAGAGCCAGTGTCCTGCAGGTTTTAGATGTGTCCTTGATCCATCACAGCTGATTTAAATGGCTAAATTACCTCCCCAACATTTCTTGTAGTTCTCCAGGAGCCCGGTAATGAACTAATCATTTGACTCAGGTGTGTTGACCCAGGGTGTTATCTAAAACCTGCAGGACATCGGCTCTCGAGGCCTGGAGTTTGCCACCCCTGGGGTAGGGTATGTCTCAGTATACGAAGGATTCATAGTAGTAGCAGTATTGGGGAAACAAAAAGGTTTTCTAAGGTTGATTTGATTTCTTGATGCCATTTTAAAAAAAAATCTATAATTTTTTTTGATCCTGAAATTAAAAAAAAAAAATGCATGTCATGTTTTGGGGAAATAACAATGTCAAATACTGTGGAGAAAGATGTGTGAAGCTATGTAGCTGTAAAGAGGAGCTGAAAATGTAATTGTGTGGTAAGTGGTTTAGGAAGGTATAAAACAGTGCAAAAAACCTGGAACTAGTAAGTCTTTTGTAAAATGGGTGCAGTTTGAATTGTATGCTTAAGTGTTTCAATTCCAGCCTGCTGTCCAGAGAGTGCATCTCACAGGCCCAGACTGCTTCACCTCATCCACTTTACTCTGTGGTCCTATAATCCACATCCTGTATTACACACCACACTGATTCAGACATTCAAATAGCCCCTGCTACAGCAAGGGGGGATATATTCATTGGTATTTTGGGATGAGTCAGCTTAGTTTCTTCGGTGAATAGGGGAAGAAATCCATGTGCTGGTCTAATTTCGCTGGTAGATCGTGGGCCTCCCTGTGATACTTATTATCTCAGCTGTGTGTAACAGTGCCCCTATGGGTGCTAGCATTTTCCACCAAGTTAGAATAAGAGCTCTTTTCTCCTCCCATAGGGGACCTGTAGTGACTCTCTGATTCGCTTTCTCCAAAGGCTGACGATGCTTCAGCAGCTCCAGGGAGGTACTCAGCACTGAGACTGTGCTGCTGTGGTTGGTTGCCTTTTAATGACTCTGCTGCTTTAGACATGCAAATAGAGCTGAAGTGGAGAGGAAGCCTGGAGGGACACTTTGGCATATGGATCAAATGCAATATGCTGGATTTTAAGGGTGTAACATGGGACTAGGCTGTATGAATGAATGCATTAATTGAATACCAAAAACACCAGTGTTCATCATGGGTAATATGATTATAAGAAGCATTCATGTGAGAAGTATTTCCCACCTTAGGCTTATGAACATTTTTAAGAACATTTTTGGGGGGACAATGAAAAGTTTGACTGCACCTAATATTTTCTTTGTAGCTAAAATGAGAATATTATCAGTCTGATGTACCTTTTCTCCAAAGGCTGAAGAAAGGCCTTTGGAGAAAAGGTACAGCTTGCTTCTTAGGAATCCCTGGGGAGCAAGAGATAGTTTTTCCAGGTTAGCAAAAAGGGAAGAAAAAGCAAAATTGAAAGTGGCTTTGCTCGTTTGTTTTGTTAGGATGAAGTTTTTATTTCTGTAATAATAATTTTGGTCACAATAGTCTGAATTGCACTTTGGAAAGGCTGTCATTGGGAAATTCTTTAGGATGCCATCCCTGACCAATAAGTATGAACCTTCTGTTAGATGCTGCTGGCGTGACAGAAAACACAGGAGGAGGTGTCCTCTGGGATTTGGTTTACTCACCAAAACAATGTGGTTTGTTGTTGAAACAGGTTTTGGTCAAGAAAATAATACTTTTTGGTATTAACCCTTGCTACTACCCAGTTCATTCAAGTGTGACACAACAGGATCATTTACATGTGTCCATATATGATGGCTTAGAAGACTGTTGGTCCTGAGAGGTCAAATGCAGTGCAACTTAGGAAAATACCAGCAACTAGAAAAATGCTTCAAAAACACACAAAAACACATTAGAAGGTGAATAAAACACAAAAGAAGTCAAAATAAATGCAAAATCTTACAAATCTTATCTATCTATCTATCTATCTATCTATCTATCTATCTATCTATCTATCTATCTATCTATCTATCTATCTATCTATCTATCTATCTATCTATCTATCCTCACATCATATTCTAAAACCCACCCTGTGTGGACCCCAACATCAACCTTAGGTGCTGGAGGGATAATTACTTATTACTCTCCAACCTTTTAAGTACCACTTTTACAGGGAGTGATACGCTTGGAGCTCACATGCCGAGCCCCAACCGTATTCTGCTGCTGCAACATATCAGCCATAATTTCACAAGTAGATTGACTGACTGAGGTTTTCATTATTTAGGAATTCATCTCTGGGGCAATATCAAAAAAGAAATGGAAGTCTGTGTAGCAATTGTTGTGATGTATTTCTTCTGAAACAAATTGATGGGAATGCCAACTAATATAGCCAACCTTAGGTTAGGGAAGGGGTGGGTAATTAATTTTCCGAAGAGGCCATATGAAAAACTGGGACTGTCGCAGAGGGCAGCAGGAGTTAGATGAACTCAGTTCTGCTCAATATTATTATTATTATTATTTTTTAAATCTCTTTATAGGCTTGCTGGTGCTTCCCTCCATAATGGTCCCTACATTTCGGTGTTTGTGAATATGTATTTCGTCCATTCTGAGCCAATCTGAGTCAGATTTTGTTTACATATATAAAACCCATTTGGCAGTTTCTAATGTAAGCAGTAGTCTAAATGCGTACACTCGTTGTTACTAAATTGTTTGCCAGTGCAAATATTAAATTGAAAATTGCGTATGGTAGATGACTAATACTGAAAGTATTATCACAAAATGTCACAGCGAGCTATTTTTCACTGTTTACAATTGCCTCCATTATACTTAGAGTGTATATATGCTGCGTGCGTACTTCACTCTAATCATTTTTGACAATAATTTAAATGCATTCGCATGGGAGACACCCTACATCCACTCAGCGTAGACTCTGACAGCTGCTGCTACTGCACTGGGACAAATCATGATTCCTGGTATTAACTGCTTTACGTCAGGTATTAAATTATTCTGCTTTGCGTCAACTTTACACAGTGACATGATGTGATACAACATGAACTTCCTCCAGTTCAATACTCATAAAGCACTAGGGAGGTATA
The DNA here is from genome assembly GCF_051167445.1 of Perissodus microlepis. Taxonomy (NCBI): domain Eukaryota; kingdom Metazoa; phylum Chordata; class Actinopteri; order Cichliformes; family Cichlidae; genus Perissodus; species Perissodus microlepis. The sequence goes on along the minus strand of NC_140476.1, from coordinate 12,759,704 downwards.
GTGCTACCCAGCATTTTACAACCAATTAAACTGATTGTCACTACATACAAAGGGTGTCAGTCATGAGAGTAATGTATTCAACTGTAATCCTTGACAATTACTCTAACCCCTGAGGATATGAACTACTGAGTTGTGGCCTTGGTGTCTGTAACAGGATTGTCAGTGTTTTTGAAAGAAGAAATGTGCGATGTCTGCCAGAGAGAAAAAAAAATTAGAGCCTAAGCAGTTTTTAATGTCTCTCTCTCTATAAATATATATACACATATGTGTGTGTGTATTAATTTATATTAATTATAGGGAACAATAAAGACTAATAAAAAATCTGTGTGACATTTTATCTTGTACTCTACATGTTTTCTTTACTGCTACCCTTGCCATATGGGACTGTTCGTAACCTCACAGTCAACTGACAGCTGATCAATTTGCATGTCCATATGGGTCCTCTAATAAGATGACAGCATTAGACCTGTGGTTTCTGTTAGCTGGGAAATAATGCACAACCCTGCAACTATTGGCCACAGGGGCCACAAATAGTCCGTAGCAATTTAAATACAAAATCAGTCTATTGTGATACGATCTGTTTGTAGTTAAAAGGTCATCAATATTGATTTGAAAAATACAAGCAAGCAGGCAAACAAACAAGGTTGAATTTAATCAATTAATGTGCATAAAAATAAGAAAATTGCAACTATTATATAAATACCTGCAAATCTATAGGATTCTGACATTCAAATGTTCTATCAGCTTATCAGACTAGAAATTGACATTAAAGCTGAAAACTGTAATAGCAGATGCTTGCAGTTACTCTCCATTTCTAGATCACAAATATTTGTAATGCCACTTATTTGCTTTTACACAGGAATATCTTACCTCTAAAACCTATTTCAAGATGCGATCTTCATTTACCCTATTTTCCAAGTTTGTAGTTGAACAGTTTTGATGCTAATGCGTGATATTAGTCTAATGGTGTGTGGTGGACGTGAACAGCTGGTTGTTCCTTGCTGGACTGATAATTAGTCAGTACTAGTATACAAAAGAGTTACTGCACATGGCTCCTTTCCATCCTCATTTCTGCTACTCACAGACTGCTTCTCAAGGGAGCGCTGGCTTCCAGCAATTTCAAAACCCTTTCACCACAGGGATTTTTATCTTCTCTATCTTTCGTTCTGCTTGCTCCCTTCTTCATCAGCTCTCTTTCTTCCATCTAACACCACTGATTCAGGGAGATGTAGAAGTGGGAATTGTTACCCACTGAGGTGCTGACATCACGGCTGGAGATGGCAGAATGTGGATTTTTGCACTATACTAATAAGACCAGGTGTTTCACTATGAGAGACAGTGCATTTTAAATGGGACAGCAAATGAAATGCAAAGCCATTTAACTGTTAAGTGTGTGCAAGGTGCAGAAAGCCTAGCATCTGGGATGCATTTAATATTCATGCCCTTCTCCATTTATAAAAGCACTTTCTAAACACACACGCCCACTGATTCCTGACTTGTTGACTAATTGTTTAGCAAGTGGAGCGATGACAAGAACTAGTGAGAAAACTATGACGAATAAAACTTCTCTAGGCACACTGTACTCTTTCTACATGATGAACAAGGTCAGCAGGCCTCCTGATTTATGTCTTATGAAACAAGTAGTTTAATAACTGTTGAACAGGTTTTCGGTGCTGTTATCATGCAATACTTTTAACAGACTCCTTACATGAGTCAATAAGTACAATGTTATTAAGCTGTAATTACTGTCATGTATACGCTATTAATCAAAGTGGCTATATTTTAGCAGTGATAATGTATTCAAGGATAAAATCACTTGTAGTAGTAAACCCACAGAGGATTATAGCCCACATCTACAGTTTCCTTTGGCTTTACATACCTTTACATAAAGGGAGACATATTTCCCTTGAAAGAGATCAAAAGTTTTCAAAATGAATGATAATACTGAATGATAATGAATATGTTACTCGGTAAAAGAGGAATGTGCAATTATGCCCTTTTCCAGCAGCTCTGCTTTATTAAATTGAAAGGTGACGATGTCAGTGTTTTGTTCACCAATTACTATCACTGCTCCAGGTGGCGAAAAGAAAAAATAGTTTTAATGCTTTAGCTTTTTAGCATGAAGGGTTAACTTCACGGAGATCAGGGCTGGCACTTTGCTTCAGTGATTTCAGTTTCATAACATCTGTCCCTATTAAAAGTTGGACGTTTCTTCTACTGACATATTTCACTGGTGTTATCGCTATATGTAAAATGAGATTTCAAAACTGAGATACAACTTTTATTATAGCGCACTGTCTTAGAACAAAAATCATAGAGACACCTCAAATGGTATGGTTCAAAATTTGTTTTGGTGCTTGCAGCAGCAAATTTATGCAAATACCATGATTAAAAACCAACAATTAGGTCAATCCAGTTTTAAAGACATGACGATAGGACGTTACAGCTCAGTAAGTATCTGGAAACTGTGGAAAAGTAACAAGACAATAATATGGAAATACCGTTATTGCACTTAATTACCAAAATATCTGTGTCAAAGCAATAATTGGAGCTGAGTATTGTTCCACTGGAACTGATGTCATTTGGTAATAAGGGCCAGCACCTGTTGTGATAATGTAGAACATAAACATATGAGGAAAAACCAATTAGTAAGGCTATAGTAATATACTGGTAAAATGATAGCTTACTAGAAATACACCGTTTCCAGTTGTGTAGTAGAATTTGTATAAACTGACTTTAAAATTGCAGTAACTTCATGCTAATTAGGCAATATTGGTCGATGCTTTAACATGTTGAGATAGCACAATCAATATTAACTTATTATCATGCGTTACTACCAATTTAAAGTCATAATATAAAAAAGTCAAATGCAGAGATTTGATCATGTCATTGCTAAAAAGTTATGAAATTATGCCAGTGGGTTTTTCCCCCATAGAGAAATGCTTGTTTCCATATTATTCCTACAGTTTTTGACCAATTATTACCCACTTACATATATCACAGTGCAATATTACTCAGTTAAAACATTTTCAACAAGAGAATTAAATAATCATTACTTGGATATTACTTTGGTAATTTTGTGGTAATAATTTACTGTTTAACTTTAACTGCCTTCTTGTTTCCACATTTCTATCCTATTTATTTGTATTTAATTATCTGGATTTCTTTTGGTTTTGCAAAGAATCAATTGAAATGGCTCATTGGTACATAACACTGCTCCAAGATGATTCATAATTTTTTTTAAACTTATGCCTTTATTAATTCTAGCCTGGACTATTGTAATTCATTAGAGAGGGCACGTTTATCCCATAGTGGCTTCTGTTTATTGGTTCCCTGTTAAATCCAGAACCAAATCTCAAATCCTCCTCCTCACATACAAAGTCTTGAATAATTAGGTCCCATCTTATCTCAAAGACCGTATCACCCCAACAGTCCACTTCACTCTCAGATATTTACATCTTTTCAAATTCACAACATTCACAACATGCAGATGATTACAATTTTGACGTACCCGTGACTTACCTCACAATCAAATACAGGGTTAAAAATAATTTCAGTGTAGAATACCCTTTGACAATATATTTTTATCCATCTGTGACCCTCAAGCTGAAAAATGATATGTGATATCACATATGTGAGATCAAACTGCATTCTGTGGCAAAAATCCCTTAGCTGAAAACTCTAGGCTTATCAAGAGTTTCATCTATTTTGTGCCAAGTGAAAAAATAAAACTTGATCATTATCTAAGAAATGATTTCTTAGATTGCATCGTCTGACTGTATTCTGTTACTGCTACAGCATGAGCACATCTTTATTGTAACAGGACATTTTGTCTTTTGAATGAATGAAGTTAAAATATGGGTGAATATAAACAACATGAAGGACGCTGTGCATAGCGGAGCAATTTATTAAAAAATGCACGTGCTTTGACGAGGGTAAACTAGCTGTTAATCACATTTAATTCTAAGTTTGATTGCTATATCTTTTTAATTTTAAAGATATAAATGTGAAAAACAGTTCATGGGAAAAAAGTTAAAATCATAGGAAAGTTGATCTAACATTTTTGCAGACATTACCTTATCATGCAGTTCAATTGTTGGGCACTGCACTGCTTAAATTTCTCAAACTTTTGTTATAAATTCAGTTCCTCTATCTTTTTCTTATAGGTGAGAGGGCAGTCCATATGTTGAAGTGCACCTGGGTAAGACATTGCTCCCAAAGCATTCAGCTGTGTCTGAGATAGAGAGAAATTAAATGCTGAATGCAAATGCAGTGTATAGCATATGTTAAAGCGGTATAAGAATGAATATATGAACTTTTAAATCAATTTTAAATGGTGAGTAAGTCTATATAGTTATGTAAACTCCAGTCCCTTTACCATTGACTGAAAATGTAGCTTCCAAAGGTTTGATCTCTGCTGGTTGATTTTAGGACTTTGAAAAAAGATACAACACATTTCTGATTTTGTTCATTTACAGGAAACCATTTTTAATCATTCTTAGTAGTTTACTTGTTCCAATCATCTTACCGTGCAACACGGATACCATTAATTGATGTTGTTTGTACAATAAATTTGTCTGCACATGTTATTAGAACAGCTAATAGAGTGGACATGGAGTTTAATTTTTCACTTGGCTGTGCAATGCATTCCTAATGCAGTCTCCTGTGGTGTATCTGTCACGCATGACTTGAATACTAATGTGATATGAGAAACACTTTTTTTCCGAAATCGAGAATATTCATCAGAAGTCCATCTGAAAATATAATTGATGTTTTTGTTTTCGGAATGTAAAGAATTTCTAGATAAAGCTGAGTTTTGGGTTTTTTCAAACCTTCTCTGACACTAATGGGCTTTAAAAAAATGTTCACTAAAATGTTTGCTAAAAATCACCACTGATGCTGCTAGGAAGAATGCTGTTTCTATTAGTCATAAACTCTAATATTCTCAGCAACTGGGACGCTGCCCCAAGATCACAAGAATACCAAACGTGAATTTTATTTTGGGGTAGACATCTGCTTTAATTTGCATCTCAATTATCCAACAAATTAATTCTTAATTCCTATTTTAGCATTCCACAGGTCTTGTGAATAAATTAATGCAGAGCCATTAACAGGGCTTCACTATGAGGTCTGTCTGTGAATAGGGCCAGTCTAATGTTTTGAAGTCACTTGAAATGAGTATGCATGTTATAAAAGCCAGCCTGGCTGCTTAATTATTCACAACTTTATCACCGTAATGAAATAAAGCACGCAGTACTCTGTCTATATGGTAGCAATGAAAAGAAATGAACCAATTGTTCCCTTTAGAATTATTTTAGGAAGAGGATAGCTAAAACATCAGCATGCATGAGTGATAAATACACAATAAGTACCGCAAAAGAGAAAGGTTGTATAAGTCAGGTGCGTAAAAAATATTGCTTCACAGTGAAATGCTTGGAAAATAGGCCTAAAATGAGGATTATGTTATTTTAAAGATAGCACAGCTACATAGCTGTCGCAGATTTAACAGCCTGCACATTCCTTACACTCAATGATATTTGCACAACTGGAATGAAAGCAAATCATTATAAAGTCCTTTACTTTATGTTCAATAACATTTATATAAAGATGATATAATTTTTCATTCCAACATTAATGTGTTATTTGACTTGGATTTCTTTGTGTGCCATCTAACGTTCCAGGGGCATAGCTTTCTTTTTTTGTACATGTAAACCATGAAGATCAAAGATAAGGAACAAAATAAGAGAGTGTTTTGACAGAAGCTCGTCTTCAAACAACTGACTGGGCGCACAACACAAGCAATAAGCTCATCAAAACAACAAAGAGAAAGAGAAGATTGGCTCTTTTCCTGAACAATCTCTCAATGACAGACATGATGGTTTATTGCAGCTTTTATTCTCAACAGCCTTCACTGGGACATGGCCCATTTTTCAGACAAATTTAGTTCAGCTTGAAGGGCTATTAATTATATAAATGTTTTGACCAACCGAACTCTCCTAGGCAAAATCGCAATAGTGGACGAGACTGGCTGACAGCAGAAGCTCCTGTAATTCATTTGAAAGAAAGCTGCTGAGTGGACGCGTTTGACTCTACACTTTGCAAAGGTACCTATCTGGGAGAATTTCATCATTGTTTATTGATGGAAGCCATCCAAAAGCAAGTTCAGATAAGTGATTAAAAAAATACAGATGTTGTATATGAACTGTAAAAGCTCTTTGGCTCACTCTTGAATTTCATTTTTACTGACTTAACTATAAATAACATAGTCAGTGTGAGCACAAATTCAGTACTTAACAATTAAATTGAAGCCACCAGTAAAACACCTACTTTATATAATGCTTCATATTGTTTATAAATATGCGCACTGACCTCAGGTTTATACTTGATCTCTACACCTACTGGTTCGAGAATGTGCATATACAGCAGAAAGGTTTTTTTTCTTTCTTTCTTTAATGCCGGCAGGCGTAATTACACTGGCAAATTAAGTTCACGTTGCTTTTGTCATTGTCTTTGGGTTTGCATTAACTTCAGATTCAGTTCATAGGTGGAAAATACTGCCAAAAGAAAATGTATAGAAAGGAAATAATTAAAATATGCAGTATAAATGAAGTTAAATGTGACTTGTATGGTATGTTGGATATGTTTTGTTCATCATTTGGTTTTTCCGAAGACCTAAAACCTCTCTTGGACAACAATGCGGAATATGTTGTAAAATGCAATTCAAATTCCTTGTCATATTTCCTTGTGGGAAATATGTGGCTTAAATAACATTGAAAATATTGCAAATCATTTCTCTAACATTAGAAAACATTGAAAGAATAATCTTCAGTATCTACAACGGTTTAATCTATTTTGGTGAAAGGCGAAGACACGCGAGTGAAAGTGAAGTGGCTTGTTAGAGCAGATGCCTGCCTCCCCTGCTTTCACATGCATTATACATCTCAGCTCCATCTTTCATTCCCTTGTCTAAATAGGAGGCTTGCCCTCACGGCACGAAGAGCAGCATGGAAATGGGCTGAGCTGGCAGGCCTTGGCAGTGGACACCTTGGATCTATCTAATATATGCTTGAACTGTGATCTTGTCAACTTCACTAAGCCTCACAGGTATGGGATACGATATATCAAGAAACTGACACGCACTGCTGTAAGCCCACAGTCCATACGGAGAGCAACCAGCTATAATTAATGAAATGCTTAAAGCTTATATTGACTAGAATTTGTTTGTCACCATCTGTGACATGTTCACTGTTTTGACTATAACCACAGTTTATTACCATGAGACAAGACAGACCTGGGTAAAGTAAAAATAAGAGTTTAAGCTGATAGTGAAGTAGAAGATGCTGGACTACTATCCAATATATGCACTAATAACTCATCCTAAGCATGGGGCTATTAAGGAAGCACTGTCCTTAATTAGATGAAGACAAACTCTTTAGATGAGTCGATAAGAAGCAGCCGCCTAATGTGATCTTCAGCAGATTGAAAAGCATTTAAGGCAAAGTACCAATGGCTGCTCAAATGGGATTGCGGCTGTTGCTTGGTCCCATCAGCATTTAGCTGCTTTACCCCCAGCATTGTGGCTGACCCAGGGAAAAAAGGACAGAGTGATTACTGATGCACACAGAAAGCCTTTCAATAACCGAGTAGGTTTCCTTCTAAACATAATTTTCTCCGCAAGAAAGGATAAAAGGAGCACACGCAACCCATCTGAAAGCTTCTTTCTAAAAGTCAATGCCAATTGTACCTAATTAAAGATACAGCTGTGACATGTTGTCTTTTAGGGTAGTGTGTGACTCACTGAGCTGTCTGGATAAACTTAGGTCCCTTCATGATGTATATCAGAAACTGCTCTTTAACTGTATGTGTCAGCGTGCAAATCAACAGTTACACAGTAGTTATCACAAGTACTAGATAGGTACTAAAATGGCAGTAAATAGGTGTATGGCATATTGAATTATTGTGATTACTGCTAAGTGTTACGAACCTGCCATTAAACACAACAAGACTAAGAGTCTGTAACTATGCTAACTGCTCTGTGACGCTCTACTTAAGCACAGCATGTCGCCATCCTCACAATGGTGCTGCAATGCGGAGCCTTTTTTTAATCTTTACCATTTTGTTTTAGTAAGATGCTAAATACCTGTTGTTTGTTTGTTTGTTTTGTACCAACCCTTACGTTAGAGATGGAGCCCAGAACAATCGGGAGCAGCATATTCACACAAAATGCCCCTCTGCAACATCACTTGAGATTGCAAAATACTTCACAGCAAAAATTAATGTGGTACTACTAGAAAGAACCAGGTAACATTAGTGGTTCAATTCTATTCAATTTAATTAAATTTTATTTATATAGCGCCAAATCAGAACAACAGTTGCCTCAAAGCGCTTTATAATGTAAGTCAAAGACTCTGCAATAATATGAAAAAGACAGACAACACCCCAACTATCAACATATAAACACAATATATGACTATGATAAATGAAGAGGCTATTTATAACAGGTTTTAATAGAGTAACAAAATCAACAGCTGAAGTTGTTTTTGTTTCTTAAAACAGTTTTGTAAGACTCCATTTTAATTTATCAAATACAACTTTGAACTATGCATTTAAAATGCTCTTTTCCAGAACTTATTGAGATATTTTAGTGTGGACGAAAGCCGAAAAACCAAGATTCCAACACAATAGATGACTATGAGGAATAAAAAGGCTATTTGCAGTACAGCCTTCTGAAATTGTTAAGGACATCGTGAGTCAAATCAGAGAATGCTTCAGCAAAATGAAATGACAAAGGCTGGAGAGAAATCTAATCTATGATGTTATCAGCATGACACATGATTGATTTGCATGCTTGTTTATCCATTTACAGAAAAATGCACAGGCCTTTTGAGAATCTTTTCCAAAGGCTTTAGTCATGTAGACTCTGCAACAGTCCTGCCCCGTTCTTGTTATAGTTCCTTATTCTTTTAGCAGATGTGAAGTGCATAGTGGAGATATAAGTAATTTCAAGTCCACAGGCCTCAAAAAGCATTTGTCAGAAAATGTCACACTTATACCAAAGAACTGTATAAATTCATAGATCATTTTATACTATATAGGCATGCCACAGTATTACATGCTCATAATAGGAAATAAGGCCTTTCAGCTTTGTCCAAATTGTTTAAAGTTATTCTCTCTACACTGCCTTATCTTATCTGTTGTGTTTTCTAAATTGGAATGTGAATCTTGGACACTTTGAATCTATTTAATCTCAGTCTGAGCTCTTGAATTAGAACTGAAAAAAAGCACAATTTATTATCAAACAATGTGAACGATGGAGTTTTGTCAGGGCAGCTGAGTGCTTCAGATAAAAATGAGTGGCAGCTCACACAAATGGAGACACATTTTCATTTTTGGTACTGCCAGAGATAAATCTGAGATACAGCATATCGAGTAGATTTGGTGCTTTAGAAGTCAAGGCATATTTCTTCTACTTCAGTATAATGGCAGTTTTAAAAAAAATACTTCATAAAATGTAGAATAGAAGCACAGAGGGCAATGAAGAGAGGACATTTTAAAGACCGCAGTTTTATTCATGAAGCATGCAGCTTAAGCTGTTCCTCTGAGTTAAGATGAGCACTTACACTGTATGGGGATTTCCAAGTACAATGAAATGGCCTGCATAAGAGAGTCACAGTCCTTCTTCTTTAAACATTGATGATTGCATGTATTTTCCCCCCATCCACACCAAGATCTCATTTCTTAACTTGATGGATCAAGACATTGATAAAATGGCAATAATATAGAATGAGTTTGCTGTCAGTCTGTGATTGAAAGGGGTCAAACTGACAATTAGATGCAATCTAGTTGTCATAATATGGCAACTAACTGTGATAAATCGGCAGGAATTGTAAATCTTCTGCCATCTGTTGCATACTGTTGCCATCTACATACACGGAACTTCCCATTAAAAAGAAATGTATCCACAAATAGTGACAGAGTTGCTCTAGGACGATGACTTAACTGCAAAATAACAATGGCAATCAGCAACCTTGATTTTTTTATAGGTATATAACCAGAAAACAACAGTCAAAAAGTCTGCAGAGATTTATTTGATTTTTTTTTTTTTGTGGCTTTCCATCAAATAACCTGTGCAGTTGGCTTGTAATTGAGGGCCTAACCACTGGGAGACCAGTTGGTAGCTGAACCTCTTCCTCTGCAGGATGAGGTGGACTTTATGTTTGCTAAAGTAAGCCAAAGCCTCTGCCATAGTTGGGTGGCACTCCTTAAAGCCCTCATCCAATCCAGTTTATACTGAGTAAACCTGCTCCGGAAAACATTTGACTTGGATGTGTTGCTGTGACAACCAATTCAGCAACTGCTCTGAAGAACTGAATAATTTGTGGTCATGCAACAGTTTGTCCACATTCCAAACTGGCTAAAATAAGCTCCTGGTAGTCATGCTGTAGGCAACAACTGGCCATAACTCCAGCGATTGCCACTTTGTTTCCATTATGCTGTGTATTAATTTGCATGGATTACTTATATCCATATAGATTGACAAAGGGAGATTCCCAAGGATGTGTGTTTTGAGGAGGGAGATGTATTATATACAAGATGTCATTATTGTTAGGTTGATGCTGTTTCACTGATATGAGTGATTTAGAGTGTCATGGCAATTGTGTGGGGATGTAGTTTGGTTGCTACAACTTCTCACCACCAGGGAGTGTGGGGTAATATTTTCTCTTTCTCTTGGATCAGGGATGGTACATTCCTCTATGCTATTCTGCTTTTCCACCAGAGCTCAATAATAACCCTGTCAGCTTGATTTAAAAACCTGGTGGCAGTATCATGAGAGACACTGTCAGATTTACAATAATTCATAAATTCCAAGCAATAAAAGCTAAATCAATAGAGGTGTGACTTTAAACTGTTTTCAGTTTCCTTCCTCTCTATGTTGTAGCTCAATGGAGACACACAATTCAATTGCAGAAGCATTCTTGCTATTTCACAGTATAGTTATACTTTTTGCAGAGCAAAGAGATGGATCCTATTTGCGCGTAAACTGGAAGCATAAAATCTCTGATCTCTTGTTCTCTTGAAATGTTAGGATCAACTTAAATGAAAGGATGAGAAGGCTTCAGTATTTAATCCACATTTATCTTTCTTTTTGTCATTGTACTACATGATCAATGTAAAATTTAATGTAAAATAACAGCTCACAGTTTGGCAACAGAAAAGTTTACTTGGCAGTAAAAATATTGGAATCTGTCTGATACACATGTAGAGATTTTTCATTTTGTCACAGTAGTGGAATAATTAGTGCTAATTTTGGATTCTTTACAATATATTAAAGGGTTTGACTATGAAAGGCTAGTGTTGTGTGTCTGCATCTATAAAATTATGAATCCTACATTTCATTGCCTGGTAACTGTTGGGAAAGCAATGCCTTATCATAGTCTCTCTTTTGTTTATTTCATGCATCAGTTGATTTTTTAATTCCAGAGGTACAGCAAATGCTCTTATCAAACACATACAAGATCATTACTCATGCTGATGAGGAACCCGGAAGAAAGAACGAGAGAGAGAGAGATGAAAGAAAAAGAAGCAAATAACTTCTTAGCTCAGATTATTCACAGCATGCAAGAAGTCTATATTTTGCTTAGACACAGATCCACAAACACACTATTAGACACAGCTCTAAGTTTACCAAAACAGTTTAACATTGCCAACTTAAAGTACCTGTTCAGCTTTTATTAATGCGAATATCTAATCAGTCAATCACACCGCAGCAACTCAGTGCATTTAGGTATGTAGACAAAATGTCCTGCTGAAGTTCAAACATCAGAAATGCATCAGAATGAGGAAGAAAGGTGACTGTATGTGCTTATTGGTGCTAGATGAGCTTGTTTGAGTATTTCAGAGACTGCGGATATACTGGGATTTCCCCATAAAGCTGTCTCTATCGTTTACAGAGTCTGAAAAGGAGAAAAGTGGCAGCTGTCTGGGTGAAAAAGCTTTGTTAATGCAAGGGGTCAAAGGAGAATGGCCAGACTGCTTTGAGCTGATAAGAATGCAATAGTAACTCAAATAATAACAGAGGTGTGCAGAAGAGCATCCCTGAATGCAGAACCTTGAAGCAGATCGGCTATATCAGCAGAAGACCACACCAAGTGCAACTTCTATCACCTGAGAACAGGAAAGTGAAGTTACAGTTTGCATAAATATACCATAATTGGATAATAAAAGACTGGAAAAATGTTACCTGATCTGATGAGGCTTCTGCTGCAACATTCAGATGGTAGGGTCAGGGTCATTTGGTGAAAATGATCTGAATGGATGCATCCATCCTACATTGTATCAGTCGTTGATGCTGCTGGTAGTGTAATGATGTGGATGATATTCTTCTTGTCAATACTTTGTGCCCCTAAGTACCAGCTCAGGATTGGTTAAATTGCATGGTCATCCAAATTAAGATGGCTGCTCCATGATAATTGATCAATTGATCAATTTAAACTGGTTTCTTGATGAAGACAATGAGTTCATTGTGCTCCACAGTCACCAGATCTCAATCCAATAACACAAGAGGAGTTTCACATAATGGATGTGCAGCCAGTAAATCTGTAGCAAGTGTGTGATGCTATCATGTCAATATGTATGAAAATGTCAGAGGAATGTTTCCAGCATCTTATTGAATCTATGCCACAAAGAATGAAGGCAGTTCTGTAGGGTCCAATACAGTACTAGCAGGATGAAGTGGCTGCTGAGCAAATGTCTAAAGCAGATATGTAAAGGAAAACAAAGACAGTAATTTACTTTTGCCCTGACATGGCAGGCCACTCAGAAATATGTAAGAAAATGTGATATGCACTACACGCAGCTATGGCTGCATTCTGATTTGAAATGTTAACAAGAAAGAATAAAATGGCTATAGCTGTGCCAAACTACCTGTACACTTTTCTATTTTAAAGCAGGTAGCAGGTGTCAAAACAGCAAACAGTCATCTATTAAAACTGACTGCCCTGCAATACCAGCCATTTGTCACTTGGCTTGAGGCCAGTTCTCTGTTCTCAAACCTAACGCCTAATAACAAAAAAATTACAAAATACAGAGAGTTGATACAAATGTAAATTATATCCCTATTTTATAGATTAGAGCTGCAGAAATAAACCACTTAACTACTATGCAACTTCAGGTGAAAATGATCATTTTAATTAAAGTCTCTTAGGACTAGGATACTTGCTGTCAAACACAGTAGCACATTTCATAGACAACAGCACATGTTCATCCATTAGCTTTTTGTTCTTGTTCAATACTCGCATTATCGTGAATGAGCAGCTATCAGTTAGCAACTGATAGCAACTTTTTAAACCAGAGTATTTGCTTGACAATTATTCTAATATCCATACTTTTCTGTCAATCAAGCTCAAAATGCAATCCCTGTTTGTAACCTGCTAATGCAGGGCTTTGTCCTTCCTGTGTATGTGAAGTAAAATAATGAGATGTCTTTATATAGTTGAAGTGTATTCTTTCTCCACATGTGAATAAATTATGATCCATTCCTGATTGGATTTTTGTCAAGAGACTGAACAGGAAATGAAAGCTTTTTGCATGAGAAGGGGTTACATTTGGGGGAGAACATTGTATGCTCTTAATAATGGTTTTATGAAATTTATACAGTCATTTTCTGGCTTAAAGATGAAGAGATGATGAAGTAAACAAGGCAATGGTATGAGAGTGCTAATCCTCTGCATCATTCAGTCCTTGGTATCTGTCTGAAAGGGTCAGTGATTGACTCTGATTTCGCCTGTTCCTGGTTCCGAGGAAATGAATAGATACCAATCACACTCCTGCAATTCTGTCAGCAGGACTGCCCAGCTATGAATAGATGCTGCACAATGCCTTCTTTATACCAGTCCTAAGTTATAATTACATGCTACACATCACTGCAGGAGGTACAAACCACACAAGCCACACAAGTTCGCTGTAATGTATAAGAAAATAATATATACAATCATACAGATGAAACAGGTTTATTTCTAAAGCATTGGAAACTTCTTTTTTATGCTTGAAAAACATAATCAAATCAGTAGTTACTATGGCTCTACTCTATTTTTTGGAGTTCTTTGAAAACAAAAAATGCAACTTTACTAAAAAAAAAGGTTTATATACGTTTTTAAATTAAGTCAAAAATTACCAAATTGTTTGCTGGATCTTGGCTGTCTCATTTAACATCCGCTTCTAAAGAAAACATGCACTTAGATTAGGAAAACCGCAAACCCTGAAGGCTGTCTGCACTGTATGTAAGAGTGTTAAAATTCTAAGTCAATCCAATTCAGCAAAGAGTTATTGAGTGTTTCAAAAGACTAAATCCCCTAACGACAACACCAACCACTACAATAGCATTATCATGTGATAGCATACCACAGTACTTTTTATATATTTCATATAAAGCGCTCACATCTGATGCCAGGTTGATGTGGGTTTAAGTGTTGAAGGAACATGCACTGCTGCATCTTTCCCAGCTGACTGCCCTCATCCTGCATCTTCTTTTTCTGGGATGAATCTGTGAAAACCAGTGCATAGTAGAAAACCTTCCAAAGTGCAAACATGCTATTTGTGAAATTTTGTCAATGCATCTTTTTAATAATCATCAGTAAACCAGTGTGTGACCTCTTAAATCAGTTCAAACAGGGCTCGTTTCCAATCATGGACAATTCCTTCTGGCCGGACAGTTGAGCTAACACTCCAGCTGGGTTTGGTGTAGCAAGTGAACTGTGTGCAACAATCTTTGTAACAGGCATGAGTCAGGCATAAGGCATGATAAGACTGCCTTGATAAAATGTGATTCCTCAAGGCCAAGGCTTAGCCTGAAATGAAATGAAAATCTATTGTACTCAAAAGTCTAAAAATGCTGAGAAACTTGTCTTGTCTGTCTTTCAGTCACTGGAAAATAATGCATGTGGCCATGCAGCTACTAGATGAATGAACCCATATACAGCGTATTTTTGTATATATTTCTCTTGTTTTGTATATATCCCTCTTGATTGTATACATTTCTCCTGTTTGCTATTTATTCCTGCTGTCTACTATTTATATTTTATTCCATCACAATTGGTGTGAAGCATCCACATGTAAATGTACAATGACAATTAAGCGATATTCTATTCTATTCTAAGATTACAGGTACATTGACAGGTGTGAGCCTCATACACCTTAGCAGTCTGCATGAAAAATACCCCATCATTGTACATCACATTATAAATTGAATGTCTTTAAATATATTAAAGTAATTTTATTTCATTGCAGTCGGGGCTGATTTCTCATACAGAGGAGGAAACAGTGTCAGAGAAAATCGCCTTGTTTATTTTGTGTCAAAGCCACTTTGACTTATCATGCAACATCTCTGCACAAAGAGCAGAGCTGATGTAATACAGCCCTTATTAGAAGTCTCATCACTGTGTGCCTGCAACTGCTCCATCCCACTGTGATTTTCACTGAAGACCTTTGTGTTCCAAGTATTCTTTTATTTTGTATTCTGGTCCTACCAAAGAACCTCATGCATACATTATTCCCAGACAATTGCAGGCATACATATTTTGATGAAGAAAATATAGAGTCTGAGGCTGGTCAAAATTCTCAATTTAATTCTCAATAAAATAATCACACTTTACTTTTTTTTTTCTAGATTGAACTGATCTAATTCTGAAAACAGATTATTTTCACGGGGTTTGCAAGTAAAAATGTATTCCCTATTTTAGAATAATTATTTTTCCAGTGATGCACATTGAAAATGATTTTGTGGGTCCATGAAAATTGCATTATGAATGTAGACTCAAAAAATCAGCATTGTTACAAGAGGATAGTACAAAGCCCTTGTGCATATACTTTAACTATATGTGGAATTCATGAGAGAAAAAAAACAAAGTAAATTTACATAGTGTGCTTCAGATACTGCAGCTGCTGATCAAAAATCAGTCTAAATGATTATATCAAAGTTATATTGTTATTAAAAAAGATAATTTTAATATACTCTTCTTTCATCTTTCCCTTATGGCTAAGTATTTTACTTGTCTTACCTACCCCTTACCTATTGCTACCAATACATTATGCAGCCTTAAGACAGATGAAGTCTAATGGGCTGTGCAATTTCAAGTCCAGCAGTAGGTCAGTAGGGTGGTACACCAGGCCAGCTAACAATCGTTGTGCAACTCAACCTGACTGCAATCGCTCTCAGACAGACTGGCGAAGCTAAATGTGTCTAATTTATAAATACAGTTTACCAAAATCTTGCAGTCAGTCTGAGTCAATCTGTGGCAATGAGTGCAATCTGTCTGTGAAACATCTATTTGAATAGAGGACTTGATTCAACTGGTTGCCAACTAGTTGTATTCTTTATACTAGTTCTATAACTATATAAAAGTAAGGTTGTCGAGCACCTATGCCATTTTACAGTTAAATCATCACCCTGCAGCAACTATGTCACTATTTGTTAAGGAATTTCTGTGTCAAACCAATAAGGTTCTGAATGGACTTTGAATGTGATTAATTAATGTCAGTTTATGTTTTATGTGAATGTCTGTGTAGATTTTTGAATTTCACACTATTATCACAGACAGCATGTAATTTCAGACCCCATTCAATTGCAAAGTAATAGCAGCCTGACCAATCAGAACCAAAAATGTTTTGAAAATGGCAATTAACTGCAAGGGATTGGCTGCCTAGTCCCTGTTTTTAAAGCAACCCTTTCAAAGGTAAAGAGATTGCAAGTTCAATGCACATGGTCTCAATGGTCTTTGATAATCCCTTGATAGAAGTCTTAAACCACTGTTTGCCCTGTAGCATTACACTAATCAATCAGCAAATTGTTCAAGAAATCCCTAAACAATCAGATGGAGCTGTTATTGACTGCTGCTGAACAACATGTCAGTTTAATGCCAAGAAATCAAGTCACACCTTTCAGGATTCTGTTTGTGTATTTACCTTCATCTCAACTATCAAAGCCTCATAAGCTAATGCATCTAACTAAAAGCTGTGA
Organism: Perissodus microlepis; assembly: GCF_051167445.1. Classification (NCBI taxonomy): domain Eukaryota; kingdom Metazoa; phylum Chordata; class Actinopteri; order Cichliformes; family Cichlidae; genus Perissodus; species Perissodus microlepis. The sequence goes on along the minus strand of NC_140476.1, from coordinate 12,742,690 downwards.
TGACACTGACAGATTTATTTTCCTCAAATCAGGAATTCTTTAAAATCCATTAAAATGAAATATATTGTCTGTGTTTGTTGTTCAAATGAGAAAGACCTTCACATTCCTGATGGAGATAAATTATTCTCAGAGGATCTTTTGAAGAGGTATTCTTTAGCTGAGGATGAAAAAAAATATCCATCTTTTCGTTATTACTTTCTTTTATGAATTATGTCTGTGAAGGTTCTCAGTCATCCAGGTCATCGTAGTCAAAGGAGCTTGCAAAGAAAAGCGTCTGGACTTCTTTAAGTTTACTTGAAGACTTCTCGGATGAGAGGTGAAACGTCTTCAAGTAAACTTAAAGAAGTCCAGACGCTTTTCTTTGCAAGCTCCTTTGACTTTTATGAATTATCTTCACATGGGTAAATTTAAAAACCTGAACACTAAAGGTACTGTTTTGTGGCCAGATCTCCAAAATCAAAGTTGTTTTTTTTTCAAACCAGTATTTTCTATATGTAAATGTGTGTGATTACTGGAAACAAAAGTAAATAATAATTATTGATGTTTTTCTTATTTCACAGAAATTTGAGGATTTTTGTTTCCGAGACAGGATTTGGAGACTGCCAAACAGAGAAAAGAGAGACTCCTCATTGGGGTTTTTTTTGTGATTAGCACTGTGTACAAAATTTCTTTAATAAAACAAAAAAAATATTTTTCTCCTTTTACTTGTGCACCTAAACCAAAAGAAGTTTTTGCAAAGCTTTGGAAAGCTGCATATCCAATTAATATAGGTCACTGCCCCAGCGTTTCAGCAGAACACAGGAATATCATAGCCTTTTGCCCTCTGTTTGCCCTGATGTGTTTGTGCAATTTTCCTCCAATGGTAGCCTACACATTTGTCACCCCTCTCTCCAGTGGCCAGGCCTCTGCTTACAGGCCAAGACTGCAGACTACAATGTTAAAACTCTTGGGAGACCTGTGACATTTGTTAGGTTTCTGAACCCATAACCTACTTCTTGACTCAAGGAACAGTCTGTCATTGACATTACTGGGGTGTTAAAAATATCTTAAAAGGAGGACTTCATTATCCATGTGTGTATTCAATATGAGCTGCTATGCGCAAAACACATCCATCAACCTTCTGTCAAATGCTAAGTAATATTAATGGTCATTAGACTATGATGTAATATATCCAAATTTGGGCAAACCAATTCATGTTTTTTAGGACAGTTTCAGTTTGACTCTTTTTTAATGTTAGGACAAAATACTGATACAGTAATTTATAAAATTATTTCCTCCTTCAATACAAGTATATTTATGGTGTCAGTACTTTTCTTAAAATATCCTGGTTCTGTAAGGAGATTTGTTCTCACCAATAACTTAACACAGAATAGTGCTCCTCATTTAGTGAACAGGAAAAGTAAAACTGCACCAAAACACACAAGTATTATTTTGTGTCATTAAGTCAGATTGTACTTCTGTGGTCTGTCTTTTCACCAACAGTAAGTCAACTAATAATATACAAATTATAATATTAGCAGTACTCACTTCTCACTAGTAGTAGTAGTCCTCAGTGGTGCATGAGACAAAGTGTGAAGGAAGACCAATCACCTGTTTAAGCCATTTAGTACAGAGAAAGTGTGGCTGATAAGCTGAAAAAGTATTGCTGGTCAAACTGACAGTAATAACACTGTTATGGTAGATAATGTATAGCGATACTTTTGTATCCCGAATTAATCTGCAATTCCCACCCCTCATTTTAATATAAGGGCTGAGCAGAAGAAAAGAAACCACTAACCTCATTCCCAATCACTGCCCCAAATGAATGAGCCACACATCAACCTCAGCTTTAGCCCCAAGGATGTTTAAAGAAAAGTTTTTTACCGCAGCCTTGGCTTTGACATTAGATTTTGTTGGGATTCTGATTTGTATGCAAATGGGATAAATGTTTGATACCACAGCATTGGTGCTGCGTGGAGATTAATGACAGCTTGGCAGTGTGCTGGGTGGTGAATTAATATTCCCCATCCTTTGGGCTGTGTCTGGTTTCTGTCTGCAGGAAAGATGATAGGTCTGGCTCTGCAGACTGGGTATTACTTGAAAATGTGACACTAACATATCTGCATTAGCTGTTAATGCCTAACAAAGGCTTATTTTGGACTTGCGAGTGCACTGTCTATTAGAGTCAACAGGGCACTCAGGAGCATACGAAGATGTCAAACATGCTAAATAACAAACAAAATACATTGAGATGGCCTTGTGATGACAAACCATTTCAAACTTTGTAGCATTAGTCTATATTTAATATCGATTCCCCGGTTGTTCTCTTTAAAAAAATATTTTTTTTATTATAGTAAACCTTGAAATTGTAGAATAATAATTTCAACATGGTCCTTTTTTGTGCTGACTTGGGGTTTTGTTACTCTGCAACTATTCTGCAGAGGCATGGTAAGTGCCTGTGTTAATTAATAGTACATGAAAGTATAACACATCAGTGTGGTAGATAGGTAGGAAGAGAGGTTGTACAGTGCCTGAAAAACTTGCCAGTTTTCTGTAAAAGTTGTGTTGAGCACTCTACTTGTGTTGAGTACTATGCAGAACATCAAAACCACAATGTGGGAAAAAAAACAGTGCATAACAAACCGGTCGTTATCACCTTTGTGATTAAAAACAGTCTGGTCTAGAGTGTGTTAATGACAATGATGTTGAATAAAAACAATATTCATTAGGATGGGCTTGTCATCTTAATTCATTTTGTTGTTTGTTAAATGCACAAAAATCCATTAACTTGGTCTTGTGATGTTAGTGTCTGTTTTGATGTCCTGAGTGTTTCACTGACATAAGTATACATTGCTGTCTTAAATCCAAAATTACCCTTTGCAAACAAAAATGGAAGAAAAACCCAAAAAACGTGAACCTACCATACAATGAGCTGTCAGATTCAGGCTTCTTACCAAGCTTGTTTTGGTACACTAGACCACTAGAAACATCAAGTCATCCTAACATCCTCCTCTTCTCTTCTTCTTTCTGTTCCTTCATTTCGTCTTATTACCATGGGGGGCAGGGCTTTTAGTTGCTCTGCCCCTCAACTTTGGAATTCCTTACCCCCTGACCTCAGAAACATCAGTTCTTTCCCCCTTTTTAAGTCCACCCTCAAAACCCACCTGTTCAAGATAGCCTACTCTGTATAACTACTCCATGCTCTTAAACCTTATTTTATTATTGCGTTCATTTCCTGTTTTTATGCTTGTCTTATTTGTTCTGTAAAGTGTCCTTGAGTGTTTTTAAAGGCACTTTTGAATAAAATGTATTATTATTATTATTAACAACTGCCTGAAAAACCTTCAGTTGATCCAAAATGCTGCAGCAAGAGTACTGGCAGGGACTAGAAAGAGAGAACATATTTCTTCTATCCAATTCCAAACTCTTCTCCTCAAGGTCTTGAATAATCAAGCCCATGTTATCTTAAAGAACTCATTGTACCATGTCTTCCTAATTGAGAACCTTGCTGTCAAACGGATGGCTTGGTTGTGGTTCTTACAATATTTAAAGGTAGAATGGGAGGCAGAGCCTTCAGGTTTCAGACCCCTGTTCTGTGGAACCAGTTCCCAGTTTGGATTTGGTAGACAGACACCCTCTCTACTTTCAAGATTAGGCTTAAATTTCTTTATAAAGCATATAGTTAGGGCTGGATCAGCTGACCCTGAATTCTCCCTGGGTTATACTGGTTCTGCTGAAGGTTTCTTCCCGTTGTGCTTGCTCACATGGGGTCATGTGATTACTGGGGTTTTCTCTTTGCTATTGATGGGTCTTTACTTTACAATATAAAGTACGTTGAGAGAACTGTAGTTGTGATTTAGGGGTATATAAATAAAATAAAATTGATTTGGAAAACTGGAAAAAAGAGAAAGTTACCAATCACCATGGTCCGCCTTATTTTGGTTTATATTTGTGCTGCGAGTGTTCAGCAACCAATCAGAACCTTGAATAAGTCAAAGACGTGAGAAAACAGGTTAATGAGGGTGACAAAAAACCCCCCAAAAAACACAAGAGGATGATTGAATCAACACCCTCTGGTTACGTGTCATAGCGTTGCATTTGAAATTACCAACCACTTAAAAAAACATTACTCTCTTTATGCTTTCTCCTATTCTGTAGCACTAGTGACATAATTAAGTACTGCAACCACAGCTTATAGACATATGTACCACAGAAATCATTCTGGATGTTTTTGGCCCACTTTAATTTGAGGGCAAAAGCTTTTTCAAATTCAGTTCTCAAAGACTGTATTAATACCAAACATTCAGCAAGTCTTGCAACATCTTGTAGACAATGGTGGAAAAAACAGATTTTAAAGTGCTTCTTTCCATTAGTGGATTATAACATTACATGGGTTTACTGTAGACCTCATTTAGAGCTGACAGTAAAATGGAATTTGGGGTTGTCTATTAGCTGCTAATTTCCTCTGTCTTTTGTTTCCAATTGTATGAGGCTTTCTAAAGCCACTGTCTTCTCTTTAATTACCCAGTCAGTAAAATCTTCAGCCCTTAATTCTTCATTAAGAAGCCAATTGTGTTCCTAACACAAGAACTAGTGTTACAAACATGATAGTGCTCATATAATCTGAAGTACGCCTCAGACAAATAAAATCATTTTTCTATAATATTTCCTTTTTGTATAATTTTGAGCTGATGAATACTGAGCCAGCCTTCAAGTTGTTTTGAAATGTATTTAATTGAATTCATAGTTGGCCGCTGAAGACCTCTATCCACAGTTTCTTTAAACTAAGAAGAAGAAATAACTTACAAAGTAAAGCAAGGTGCTACAATGAGATTTTTTTAACCAGCTGGCATGCCATAAAAAGATAGATTTATATTGCTTACAATAGAATTGTACAGGCATGGTTGTTATAATAATAATAGTAATAAGTTTGCCTTTTCTTTTAAATAAAGGAAAATTAGATGGGCTAATTTTACTCGCATTGCCTTTTGCCATTGGTCTGTGACCATTTTCAGCCAGGAACGTTGATGTTTGCTGGGAAAATTGACTATTCTTTGTGCTTGTGAAATAATGAAATAGAAGGTTTGTGCTGTCAGTCAAAGGGTAATGAATGTGACTCTTTATTAAAACAGGAAAACAAGTGCACAGATAAAACTTGGACATTTAGTCCCTGTGTTGGGAGGGCGCCGCTTTTCTCTTTGCAGTGAGTCACAGTGATTCATAAATGATTGCAGGACAGCCTTTATGAGCAGCTACAGCTTACATGGCTGAAACCAGTTCTGCATATATGTGTTCAGAATACCATTCTTGTTGATGTAGACTGATATATTATCAGGAAATATTTTACTCTTAACACAGTTGATTGCTTGTCATTAAAACAGAACATATTTGCATATCTTTTGTCTGCTATGTATTTCCAATTCCTGAAGGCTCTTTCAGTTTAAGGGTTTTTTTTATGCAAATAACTTTTTGAAGGACCTTTTGAAGTTCCCCCTTTGTGTCAGTCAATGTTCCTTAACTACTATTTAAGGTCAGAGTATTGCTTTCTTTCACCTGCTTGCTGCATACATGCTACTACTGCATATTCACCTATTGTATATATTATATATAATGTCCCCCCCCCCCCCCCCCCCCCTTTTTGCACAAGTCGTGGAGCGTGTCAGGTTTCATTTCACTGTGTGTTATACTTGTGTAACTATGCATGTGACAAATAAAGAACCTTGAACCTTGAACCTTATGATAAAACTGGATATTATTTTCTGATTTTCAAGTTGATGGAAAAAAAACATTTTTGATTACCTAGTTTTTCTGCAGCTACCAATTCTCCAGGATTAGTAAATATGCTAATTAGAAACACACACACATGACACACATTGAACACAGTTGGGTGGTTGGCTGTATAGTTTGACATGGCTAGCAATACCAGCTGATAACAAGACTTTACAAGATATTTTGTGTCTTTTGTAAGAACAGTAAAAAAAATAAAAAAAACCAAGTCCACATATACAACTTTGACAATATGTGTGTGTGTGTGTGTGTGTCATGCTCCCAGCAGACCTGCTTCTGTTGCTAGCCTTCTCTCTCTCACTCTCTCTTCTTTTCCTGCTCTCTCTTTTGCTCTCAGGCGGTATAGAGGAAGTCCTTGTTGCCCAGCCCTGCTCTAGGGTGTGATGTTCCTGCCCTCAGTCCAGCCAGAACAGCTATCTATCATTAGCTCATTATATCCTGTAAGTAAAGGTCCAACTGAAACCTTTACTCTTTGCCAGATTTTTGTTACCTTTGTGGTGGTAGCTTGGCTCACAACCATTTGTAGTTTTTGCTTGTACCTTCTATTACCTGACCTTGTTTTCTTCTCTCCACTGCTAGTTCTGTCCTGGTGTGTTCCTTGGCTAGACTCAAGTCAGAAGCAAGGCTCCCTTTGTTCACCTGCAATGGAAGGATTTCCCATAAACCCAAGCTGATCTCATTCAGACTCACCCAGGAATCTCACACGTCTTCTCACTCTCCACCAGCCCTGACACCCGAAGCCTTTGCCTGCCTCCCCCGCCTGCAAATCACAAGGGAATCACAAGTAAATTCAGTTTAAGTTTTTTAACAATTTTGGCAAAATACTCAGCTGCCTCAATACTTATCTGTCTTCTCTTCTCTGGCAGTTCTCTGGTGGTATCCTCCCTCGCCCCTGTGCTTAAAGAAAACTTATTTTAACCCGTACCTCTGTCTGAGAATCCAGTCAAAATAAAAGCTCCTAAAACATGAATTTGTCTCTGGGTTTCTGCTGTTGAATCATTCCCCCCCCAATAAATACAGCATTTTAACACTGATATTGATCTAATGAACCCCAAATAGAGTGAAATACAAATAATAATCAGGGACAACAGTATCTGATTAAATTAAAATCACACACATATATAATTTACTTTTAACTCAGTACAGTTTGTCATTTTCAGAAGATGTCAGCTGCTAGGTTCTCCATCCCTGGACCCTATTCAGATAACCTGGTACTTTGTTACTAGGAAATCGCAGGCAGAGCTACACACAGTGTATGTTTACCAAAGAGGTTTCTAGACATAGCCTTTGGTAACAAATAAACTACCTTTTCAGCAGCTGTCACAACTGGAACAGTAGTAAGAAATGGACTGCTGTATTGCATATCCTAAATGTATTCTATCTTTTCTCAGAGTTCACTTCAAGGCAACATAATCTGCATTACTGTGAATCTGCATTACTTAAATCCGCATTATTGCTTTATTTTAATCCTTGAACTTGGTGTGGTGCAAGAAATGGATGGAGAGACAGCAGGGAAGTGGCTGGAAAAATACAAATGCTAAAGACTAAGGTTTTTAGTATTAGTTTGGCCACCAGTAGAACATTTGTTATTATATTCATTAATAATATGTTTATTTAGAATTCCTTTTTGGCCTTTTCAGCCCAGTTTAAAAGGAGTAAAACACATGTAAAATAAGTCATTCTTCTTTGTCTGCGTATTCCATGTCTAAATGCCCGAACAAAAGCATATGCACGCTTTTGTAAAAAAAAAAACAAAACGCTGTGCAAACACGCTTTATCCTATCCAAACATTAAGTCTTTGAATTCTCTTCCACTGAGGACTTTAATACCCTCTAATTTGGGACAGGTGCTGTGCAAATTCCTGTACCTAAATTATTGATAAGGGAAGGTCAGTTCATGTTGAGGATAATTGTGTAAAGGCAGTGTAATGAGAACCAGAAGACCAATACCACTTTTAAAACTCAAGGATCATCATAAGTGTACAACAATGATAAAGTTGATAATTAATAAAAAATAAACAAAATAATCAATTTTTTTAATATATTTTTGAGCTGTTCCAACCAGTTCAGATATCTTTTTAGACTACATTAAATGTGCTATACATCAAAGGGTATGAGACATATAGATACTTCTATTGATGTGATTTCTTTCGTGGAGTGGCTGTCACCTTTTTTTCTGAACATTTTCATTTCTGAAGAAACAAGAGGGCAGACTTTGACCATTACCCCGTTTTTATGCATGTGTCTCTTCTCAAATGTGAGTGTTTTGTCAATTCTGCCATTTGACTTTGGCAGGGATTTTATCTCACAGTCGCAAGCTGCTGGCACAGTCGGCTGTGGTCCCACATGTGTTCTCCATAGTATAGCATTGTCCAGCTGATAGAATGACATTTTTATGTAGACAGTTTATTCTAGGAAACCTTATATTTGGTTTGTCCAAAGATATAAATGTCTGTTCATGGTGAATCTGTGATTTATCATCATTAACTTTTAATTAATGATGGCCCTGCGACAGACTGGCGACCTGACCAGGGTGTACTCTGCCTCTCGCCCTAAAACAGCTGGGATAGGCTCCAGTGCCCCCCAGCCCTGAAAAGGATAGGCTGAAAAGAACTGATGGATTCATTCTTTATTATTTTATTTCACTATTAATTTCATTTTCGTGCACAAGAAAATAAAGAATTGACCCAAAGAATTGACCAAATATGGAATACATGAATAACTCTGTGTTTCCTTTATGAATATCAGGAATTAGAAAAGGCACCGACTCATCATCTCACAACGTCATTGTTTGTATTTTCTGTGGAAAAAAATATAACAGGCATTCATTCCAACTGCTAGATTGGAATCACATACACAGTGCTGTAGAGGACACTGTCAGCCATAATGATGCACTGACTTATCACCAATTTATAAACAACACCCCTCACCTCACCTGCTTGGATAGCTTGTTAGAGAAACTCAGACAACAGTGCCGGGAAAAAAAAGGGTAGAGAAAAGTGTAGTTACTGAAGTTAGACATGGTGGTGTTTCAGTGCATCCAGTGTCTTCAGCACAACTGGCAATTATGTCAGTGTTTGTTGTTTGTAAGCATGCGTCTGTGTGTTTGAGCAGAGGTTATGCTTCTCTGTTTTTTGTCCCTGGGCTGGTAATCACAGGACAATTAGTGAGAGGCCATATCAACACTGTTTTTTTTACTCCTGCTACGAGCCAAAATGAAGCTGTATTGACTCACTATTGGACAGTAAGTAATAAATGATTTAAGATATGGATCCTCTTTCACAAGTTGTAGCTATATGAGTCACAAAGTGATAAAGTATTTGGACTCAGTGTTTCTGTGTGTCATTTCAAAGTGATGTGGCACTCCTAAAAAGTAAACGAATTGGAAAGAATCAAGTTATAAATTCATTTTGATTCAACTGAATAAGCAAGGCCCTATGTATTTCAGTATTTTGTTAAGCTGAAGTGTAGACTAAATAAAAGCAAGGCATTGAGATGGGGGGTTAATTCATTAGTATCAGAGTGTGAGAAGACTGTTTTCCCATAGATGGGATATTTTAGTTGAATTTTTGCCAGGGAAACCAAAATGTCTGATGATATGTGTGAAGAAATTATTTTTTAATCACTTGCAAGTAAGAGTTATTACTCTAGGTATACACTTCTAATGCTAATGCTTTTAGTACAATGGAAGCTTTTCTCCCATGGACTTTTTGTACTCTACTCTCAGTGCCATGGGATTTAGTCTTTTTATGTGGTAATAATCTATAATAGTGACTCATATTGGTTCTGTGAATAATGTGGCAATCAAATAGACAGTCAGCCAGTCGTGCTAATCAACTACCTGTGTTTAGAGTGGTGTTTTAAAGTCAGCATTCAAAACTGCATCACATTTTGCTGAATGTAAAACCCTATTACATTTAGAAATGTATAGTTGTGGTGGAGTTAGGCATGGCAGCTTTTAATATTTATTTGAATCATCCTTATTTCAGGAATGAATAAACAACATAAATTTGAATTACTATAAAAATAAGAATTGTTTTCACAAGTTTGATTATATTATATTATATGTGTATAATATATGTGTATATTATATATTATATGTGGTGCTGAAGGTTCTACAATGTCTTTTAAGCCAATGCTTTTTGTTAGTGATCATGATGTCAACTGTACAACTGGTAGTATAATTGATATTTTCTTTTTGCCAAATAAAAATATTTGTTTGACAGCACTCAGTGGACTGAATAATGCTCAGAACAATGGAAAAATACAAGGAACTCAAAGAAGGAGAATTGCAGATTTGCACACGTTAGTAAGGCCTCTAAACAAATGCAGATTCCAAATTCATTAAAAGAAACAATCATAAGTAAGTTAGATCCAAAACATCTCCCTAAGATGAGACTGAATTGGTTAGTGTGGTTAAGGAACCATGAAGGCTTAAGCATGCCGTGAAATGGAAACAGTTGGAACACAAGCAACACTGTCCACAGCAAAATGATTTTTACATGGACTGAAAGGAAGCCAGCCAATAAAGAAGCCTCTGCCCCAAAATCTTCAAGCTTAACTCACATTTGTAGCTGCCTATATATATATATACATATATATATATATATATATACACATCAGGCCTTACAGAAAATCGTGTCAGAAAGTTATTCCACCCTGGAAATAGAACTGTTCAAAAAACACAATAAAAGCATAATTAAAGAGTGTATCTTTAAAAGCATTGTCACTTAAACAGTTTCTTTCATATAATTAGTCTTGCTTAGGTTTTTTTAAGGAATGAAACAATTAGAAGAAATCAAATCTGATCAGTGAGGAGTGAGTTGGTTTCTATCAGAGGTAACAGCGCAAACACACACACACACGCACACACGCACAAACACATGCGCGCGCGCACACACACACACACACACACACAATCTGTGCAATTTTCAAAAACACAATTTTCGGTGTCCTGTATTTTTCCAGAAAGTGGTGAGTAGTTTTATATTTTAGTGAAAAACAAAAAAATAACAGAAGCCAGAAAAGTCAACAAAGAGGTTTCATTTATCAGATCAGGCATAATTTAAACTGCAATGACATTTCCTCAGCAGTCCTTTAAGATCCACAGAGACACCAGTCATCACATTTAGCTATTTGTTCTACTCATCTTGAAGCAGGGTCCAAGATGTCTGGGAACATCAAAGGCGTATTTGGATTAAAGCCTGGTGATCAGAACTATTGAGGACTGCATACCAACCACAGACATCACAAAGCATTGTCACTGAAGGGAAGAGGCTTTGAAAAACTACACAGACACATATTCTGAGTAGTGGGGAATTATAGGGTATGAGTATATAGCTAAATAGGCCAGCAATATGAAAGAAATCACTCTTCTCTGTAAGATTTATTTAATCATTTACTGTTGTGTTTCCTTTCACTCTGACATGCATGTCATATCATTTAAGTCCTGGACTTCAGACTTCTTTTTGCCACCTGAAGAGTCATCCTTTCTTGGACAATATTTTACAGCCTATGTTTTCAAATCACCAACATGTTTAAATAAAAGTTTTACCACCTTCTAGCCATACATATTTCATTTTTTCATGTACTGTTGCATGTCTGTTCATTTCATGCATTCATTCATTTCTAGCATTCTGCTTGCACAAGACTCAGATTTTTGACTCTTCTTCTGTTTTTAGTTTTTGTATTTTTTCCTTCTTTCTTTCTGAAATTGTTTGATTTTGAGTAATAACTTGTTTATAGCCACATGGGTCTTCAGTAAAGCCTTTACCTTTTTGACTGACTTCATTTCTTGACCCTGTGTGTCGGACTTTTTGTTATGCCTAAAATTCCTGTAATTTATTTTGAATACAAATTATAAGGCTAACATTAACCCAATAGATTTTGAAACTTCTATAAAGCCTCACTAAAAGGTTATTTATTTTTTGAGTGCATTTCCTTGTGCTTGTGTCTGGCCAGAATCAATGACAGTCTATGAATATAACAACACTTGTGCATGATATAGAGTAAGTGCTGACTGCAACCTAAAGCATCTCTTCCAGAGATCATAAGGTCTGGTGCCTAATGTGCGATATTGAGCAAATTTTGTAACTTTGCACAACCATCCCTCTATATTATTTATTCCATCTGTATCTGTCTTAGGTATTGGGGAACATACAGCCTACGCTGCAATTCAAATGTCACTGTTATTCTTTTCAGTGTTCTTAGTAATGTTGGCAATGTAAACCTGTCTAATTGACAGATAAGTGGTAAGTCTTTGTATAACACTGGAGCACATCTAACTGGCTAACAGAGATCAATAGCAATTTTGTGAAAGGAAATTTCAGATTTCAGAGAAACAGTTAATGAGGATTCAAATCTCACTCATCTCTCTCTGATTGGTGGATACTTTTAATGTGTTGAAAACCTTTCTTGAAATTTCGTTACAGTATATGTGTTGATGCATGCTCAGTCATCTAGGTAAGGAAATCCCTACTTACAATGCACCCAGTTTGTGCTCAAGAAACTGACCTCACAGGCCATTGTTCATCAGTGGTAATGGCTTAAGTTATGATGCAGATGCGCAGTTTATAAGGTGTTAAAATGTTTAAGCCAATTCATATATCTGTCTGTCAGTGATACTGGGTGTATTTCCTTTTATTAGTATTTGCCAGAGTTTCGAAATAAAACCTTACTCTTTAAGTATTAACAAGACTCATGCTTAGTAAGCCACTTGGTGCATTGTAAGTAGTACTATGTCCACCATCTTTAAGTATCTAAATTAGAGTCACACCTGCAGTACTGCTGGCTCAAGTTGCTTGGCAGTGCAGGAGATATGTCAAGGTTACTGTAAGGGACAGAAGTGTGAGTGCACTCACTACTGCTGAATCCATCTGTTGTTACTCAGGCTGTCATTTGAACCCACCCTTCTCAAAAATGGAGCACTATTAGAATATGCTATTTCATAGCAGGGCGACTTTTATGTGGCAGCTACCTTCCTAACACTGTGAGATTTTCAGAAAATAGCACAGCAGGGGCTCAACCCTATTAGTGAGGCACACACATGGTGGGACTTTCTATACATATCTATCTCCTGCCAAGAAAGTTTTTAATCTTTCATTCTCTTTTAAATAACTCAAGAATTATAATGTGGTGCTCAGTATATCTCTTTTGTTTCTGTTACTCTTTGCCTATATCCCAAAGATGCATTCATGTTTCCTTAACCCAGTTGCATGGGTAAGTGGAAGTGTCTTCTAAACTTGGTGTGTGTATGAGAGGAAGTGTAATGTTCAAGCTACAGTGGCAACATTGAATGATAACTCCAGCCAACTTCCTGTCTCCATTTTCTTTCTCTCCACAACAACATCTCACACACTCTGCATCAGTGTGATGGTGATTTCATTTGTTGTGCAAGAGCTGTGCACATTGTCAGGGCTTTCCCAGGAGTTCTCAGAGGTATTTAAGGTGTTTGATATATCAAAAACAACCTCTAAAAATCTAATTGTGCTGCAACTTAAAAATTTCCAAGTGCCTTTTATCCTTCTTGCTGTGACAAGCTATTGAGAGGAGGTGTTTGTACTAGGCATCCAAAAGAAATCTCTATTTAAGCTCCCAAAACAAGTATCCCAGTTGGCTGAGGTTCTGAAAGTGATGCTTGACTCTGATTCTTGACTTGGCTAAGAATTCATGTTCCTTTAATTAAATGTTAATTACTTTGTAGATTTTGAGCAGTTTAAGTACTTTTTTGCTTAAAGAGGCATGAAAAAAATACTCCAGCGATCAAACACCAAGGAAGGTAAAATAGAAAACTGGTTAATTTGGGTTACCAGCCTTAAGTGCACTCAGCAGGACCCAGAAATAAAAGTAAACTGATGTGCTACAAACATGTTCCTGTTGGCCATCTTCAAGGGTAGTAAAGTCACATACTATATGTATATAACTCACATTCTGATGCTTTAACATTATCTGAATCTATCTCCTGGCCTTATCTGCAGAACTTTACTGCACTGCGGCTACTTTAGCAGATATCTGAACAAGTACATGATATGTGTACAGGTAATGTACTTCTCAGGGAGTATTCATTTTATGTATAACAAAATTTATTAAGGGACCTGGTGTATGTGTGTGTTTGTGGGTCAGGTATTCAGTCTACAGTTTGTTTGTCAACTACATATCCAGAGCACTGTCTTTGCTAGCATAAAATGCATTACATTGGTACCTGGCTTGACAGGCTGGTTAACAAAATGAATGAGGCAAGGGCGTTGAAAATGTGCAAAGTTTTGCTCCCAAGCATAAAGTAAAGAATGTCCTTAACAGTGGAGCTGTCAGATGTGGGAGAGAGTACACAACCACTACTGGCATTAGCTCTTGAGTAGAGAAAGGTAGAAAAAGGAGGGGGAGTTTAACTCTGTGGTTTCAGCTTGCTTCAGCTGCAGCATGTCTGAACACATGCTGCATGAGAGGCACAATAACAATACCTTTTTGTTCTATAGGTATCCTGATGAGAGGAAGGAATGCATAATTCACCGCATTTTATCTGTAACAGCAGCGGGCTAATTCAAGTAACTTTTGATGTGAAGACTTGTGTCAGGCATAAAATACAGATTCACTTTCTGGCATCAGTAATAGTCTAAAACAAAGACATGTTCTCATGTAAATGTAACAATAGATGTCAAGTGTATAATACTCTACTAATACTAAATCAAATAAATTTGCATTCCTATAACTATCGTGACACTGCCATATGTTCAACATCCCATCAGACATCACAGCCTCTTAATGCTGGAATTTAAGCTATGAAGCTCTGCAGAGTAATTCTGAGAAAATACAACAATAAGAATTCTTTTTTTTTAAAAAAAAACAAAAAACAACGAATTAAACAACATAGGCTCAGTGAGAGAGAGAGAAATTACTTAGAGAGAGTATATGTACCTGTGGAGAGAAACTCTGTGCAATTGTCCAAGTTGGAGCCTTGTGATCAACGGACTAGTATTTCTTCACTTGCATTTATTCTTTAACATTCAAACAAACTCACTGAACTTTATATTTGGATTTTGCATCTTTAGTCCACCCAATGTCCTTAGCAATGACACTAACGACACTAATGAAATTGTTTCTCTTAGTGATCAGTTACATATGTATGTAATTCACATTAAATTTTGATTGTTTGGTGGTTTGAGTTGTTACCACTTTGATGTTTCTGTTCAGTCTGGGCACAGGCTCACCATCCAGGAATTTGTTCCAGTCGCTTTATCGACACCAAGGTGGCTGTGGCTCAGGTGGTAGAGCAGCTCAGATACTGACTGGAAGATTGTTGGTTCGATCCTCTGCTTCCCCCAAGTATCATTGGGCAAGATGCTAATGTGTCCATTGGAGTGTGAATGTCTTCAGATTGCACTTGAGTACAGAAGGAAGTGAATGAGGCATGTTGTATACAGCCCTTTGAGCACTCTGGGAGAGTAGAAAAGCGCTATATAAGAATCAGTCCATTTACCAAAAAAAAAACCCCAAACCTAGCCTGTGCAACAATAATGATATTATTGCATACAGCCAGAGAAAGTCCATTCACCTATTTCTACTCACAGCTATAGCTTACTTTTTTATACTCAGTTCTCATATTAAAACACTAATATATTTTTAACTAAAAAATGTCCTTCGTTGTACATTAAATTATTTTTAACCATGTAAAACAAATAAATGAATTTCTCTTTTCTCCTCACTTAACCATGAAATTATGATTTTTATTTATAACCAATTAAATTATTGATTTATAAAAAATCATCCTTTAAAGTTTTCAAATTAGCTTCCAGACAGTGCAAATACTTGTTTACATTTTTTCTGCATTAAAATTCACCAAGACGACCAACAAGTGCAGCCTTTCTTGTTTACTTCTCAAAGTGCAAAAGACTTAGCAAAAAAGGCGATGGTGGTCCGCTGCTTGGAAGGCGGGACTCATCGCGATCTGTGAAACAGTAAAATAAAGTTAGAGAGAGGATCACACTTCCTCTTTTCAAAATAAATATTTTTCAATGTAAAAGAGTGCAAATGCATTGATACAAATAAAAGGGTTAAAGAAAGAAAATACAATACAAAAATATGTTTTCTCTACTGGGTTACGTGTGCTTTTCCTTTTGTTTATAACTGAATCAAAACACAAGGAGTCTAATATGAGTTGGGGACTGAACTGTAAACAATACAAAATGTTCTATTGTCATATAAAATACTTATTACTAATCACAGTTAATATAATAATCATACAAATTACACTAGATTCAAAGAAATTACAAAAACGGAACCTCAGAAGACAAATAAGCAAACCAGCACCAGTTCATACAGTTCATACACATTAGATGAATTTGTAACAAAGAACAAAGTTCAACAAAAATGTCAGTCGCTTCAGTGTGGCTATGCAGTTTTTGGGTTGGATCCTTCATATGTTGGCACTGCAAAATCTCTAGTTTCAAACTGTTTCATTATCCCACATAAAAAGATGAGTAATTGGGCACATGCCCTCCATGGCAATAATTCTGCTTGTCAGTCAATTTTCCATTACTATTTTAGCCTCTGAAAATTAGGAGTGACATAGAAAAAAATTGTCATTAATTCGAAACCTTTTGTTAAACCCCTTGAATTTGGGTTGTAAGTGTGCACTTCAATCACATTATCTTATTTATCCTTAGTGATCTAACTACAGTATGTGTCTTTATGGGTGATTACAATCCTTAACATTTTATTTTTCTGACTTCTTGTCCTAGCATTCAATCTAATTTGGTCTCTTTGCGTGAAATAGTTTGTGCTTCAAGGTCAAACCTTCTGGTCCTGTCTTTGTCCAGACCTTCCTTGCAGTCTACAGCAAAATGACCTAAGGGGTCATTAATCATTTCCATCTACATGCTGCTAAATTGATTACTGTGGCCTTTTCTCTATTTGCTCTTGACTTTGGGGTGATAGGTGCATTGGTAGATACTTGGTAATATGGCACACTCAAAACTTTTGAAAACAGGAGGTTCTTGAGGTAAAAAAGGATCTTGCAACTTCCCCACACTGTGACTAAGTCATTACTATTTCTCATAGGTGATGATTTAACAATCATGTGGTTCTTTGGAGTCATAGGATGCATTTTTGTTTGGTTTGCTTCAAAGAATAATTTCAATCAGAAATGTTGAAAATGTGTTGGCCTTTTAGAAGGTATGGAGAAAACCCCGTCTGTCTGTATATTTGCCCTGGTAACTAGTAATCATGTACCTTCCCAATACTATATACTTTATATATATAGTATATTTATATAAGTAAGATAGTATACTGCCTTGCTTCAGCCTGGCATGCAAAACAGCTTTCTGTTTAATAATACAGTTCACAAATAACATAAGCCTTTATGCACAGTTCTGTGGTCATTCATAATTCATAGTGTAATGGTAATAAGGGTTTGTGCTCTCAGCTCCAAGAGGAGGAAAATAAATTGTAAAACTCAGTCGGAGTGAGATATGATTGCTTTCGCTGGATGCTGAGTTACACACACGCGCGCACAACCAATCACCCACCCACCCTAACACCCACAAATCTGTGTGTGTGTGAGAGACGATGTAATCCACACAAACTTACCAGCTATTAAATAAGGACACAAGTGATGTAATGTATAGTAAGACAGATATTAAAGATCACTGTTAAAACTGCGATGATCTTTAAAACTCTATAATGTAGTACGATTCCACCTGCAACTCACTGGCAGCTGTTCTCGTGTCATGCAAGCATTTGGCAGCACTTATGTGAATTTGATAAACAGTAGTTGTTTTGCTTAGAGCAGCCGGGACAAAATGAGAATGTGTGCATCCTTAATTCAGAGCAGATGGAATCTAAATAGATGTGCCATGGACTGTAAGAGGTCACATTGAAAGACTCAATTGGAGTGTTTGGCTTATTTAATTAGCCAACTCCTCTGAGTCTCACACCAGCCAGGTGGGACTCAGTGAGTAATTCTATTTCAGTCAACCACAGCAAACAGCACTGTATGCAGTTACTGTGGCAAAGCGTCCCAAATGTTATTAGATTTATTTATGAAATTTCTCCTCAATGATGATAACTTCAGTTGATTACATTTGCAAAGTGAAAACTGTAATATATGAGAATTTTATTCATGCAAAAACATCATCGAACAGAATACACAGCGCTTTGTATATAATCTGCAGGGTTGTCAAATAGTGGGCATATGGTTGTTAGCACTGTTGCTGCACAGCAAGCTTCTTGGCTGCTGCTTTTTATGTGTCGAGTTTGTATGTTGCCCCATTTCCACTGCTTACTACAGCTTTTTCCTACAGTCCAAGACTTTTAATTCTAGATTAGGTGGGTATGTGAGACTGCGTAGTTGCTTGTGATGGACTGGTGAGCTGTAGGGTGTACCCTGCCTATTGCGGCATGACAGCCCCCCTGGAGCCCATCAGGTAATGTCAAGTCAAGTAAAGCTTGACAGACATTAGTTCATTAGTTGCTGCAGAGGTCCTGCTTTAAGTACACACATAAAATGTTTCACTGCGAGTATGAAACCAATAAACTGTTGCAAGCAAAATACATGCCAGCCTTACTGCACATTAAATTTAATCATTAGGGAATTGCATAAGCCTTATTTAGTGCAGTTATTGCAGTTTCAACTGATTTTATTTGCTATCAGACTTTATTACAGGACAGAATGTACAGAAAAAAGACATTCAGAAATTTCTGAGAGCTTGTATTGCAGAACGTATCCTGGATTCTTCATCCAGTGTTCTACACTAACTTAGTAAAACATTTTCACTATTCCAATTTGGGTTGAATAGGTCATTTGATTTTGTGGTCATGGATCTTTTTATGACTGCTGTGTCTTGAAAGTTTGGTAAAAATGTTTTTATTTCCTCCACAATTACCATATATTCAATTTTACTTCAGCTATACCTATGTGTCACTTTGAGAGCTCATTAATACCAAAGTGCATTTTATTGCTTCTCATTTCATCTGACCTGATTCTGAGCTTAATAATAAAACAGTGCTGTCTTGCTTCTCCAAACAGTTCCTACCCATAAAATCTAATTAGAACAAACAACCACCAGCGCTAAATTTATGCACCACCCCTAGAGCTAGCCCCAGAATGGTAAATGCAAGAGATATCTGGACTGCTAATGGGGAAGGTTAGAGAGCTGAGGTCAGCAGCTTTAGTTGAAATCAACTTCACTGTGTGCTTTAAAATGTTCACTGGAAGCTGGACTGTAGCCTTTAGGGATTGTCACAAAGTGCTTAGAGAGGTGGTTGCTAAGGGATTGCCCTCATTCCAGAGTGAGAAATGAGGGCCTTTGGGATACCTCTACTATGGATAAGTTATCCAAAAATGAGGGTATGACTCTGTATTTTGAATAGTGGTTTATGCTTGAAATAATACATCTGACTGTGTGACATTAATTCACATCAGAGATAACTTTGTTCATAATGATGTTTTAACAGTAATATTCATTGTCCATGATTTATTAGAGCTTCAACTGAAAAGATGAAAAGATGTTTGCACAGTATTTGTTATTAATTCCCATATTAATTAGACATTGAAGTTAAAAATACTATCTTACACTTTTTAGTTAGTTGATGGTATAAGAATAATTCACTGATGGTGAGTTGTATGTTTTAATACTTTAATATTGCAATGTGTATACTTTTTTCCAAGTTTTATGTTCTCGTTCTGTCTTCCCTTCTGCAAAATATCTCTTTTTCAAATAGTTTTTATCAACAGGAATTAAAAATAAATTAGGGCATGAATTTGTAAATACCTCATGGACATCCATCCATTCTGCTGTCCATTAGGAGAAGCCAAGCTAACAGCTTCACTGGGACTCATAGATCTGTCAATCATTAGCAAGTATTGCACTCACTGAGCAGTTACATGTTACATTGTGTCTGTCAATGCACAATACCTCTTTTATTTAAAATATTAGTGGGGGAAACATTATGATGCCTAAACAGAAAACTGAAATATGTTGCCTCAAATCTAAAATAAACTTTGGTGATGCATATGAAAAAAGAACATTCTGCGATGGTCAAACAAACCAAACAGACTCACAAAAAATATAAAATACAAAAGCAGTTCTGCACAGTGAATTAAACTGATTTATGCAAATAAATAAGCTGTAAATTTAATTACAGTATACTTTAGAAAAATGTTGGGACAGTGTGTAATATGTAAATGAAACAGAATACAATGATTAACGTACCAGTTAAACCCTTTATTCAACTGAAAAAAGAAGTAGGATATAAATGACTTGTAAACATTTGCATCCTTTATTGCTCTTTGCAAGGAAGCTGTGAGCTCCAGGTGGTTTGATTAGTAATGGCAGTGCAACACAGGGCTGCTTCAAGCTCTTGATTTGCCTGCTTAGTTTGACCATTGCTTTGAGGATAGAACCGATACATTAAGCCAACTTTAGAACCAAGAGCATTACAGAAAAACTTCCAAAGTGTTGACATAAATTGAGGACCTCTATTAAAATCCATTTCACTAGGAATGCCATAAATTTGGTGAAGATGGTAGCGCCCTGCAGCTAATCAACAGTGGGCGCTATTTGTCATTGACAATTTATTCGGAACTCTCCATAATCTATGCAGGGGCCTAATGTCTTATCCTTTTGGTCAACAAAATAAAAGCCAGGACCCAGAAGAAAGGATGATGCATGAATTACACCTGCGGCCAGAGACTCTTTAATGTGTTTTTCTATAGCTTCACCAGGCTGCAGGCATTGGGAACATGACAAAATATGGTACTATAAGGACTTTTTATTGGAAGCCAAAGAAAAGAAATGGAAGAAATCTTATTTGCCAGTCCCTGTTGGTATCTGCAATGAAGCATTTTCGACTGCAGTTTTTGAAACATCCTGATAGTCAGGGAATAATAATAGTAAGGTCTAGAAGTAATGAATGCATGGACTAGTTTTTAGCATCTCTATGAGACTAGATGTTCTTTATTTATTTATCTCTAAGCGAGTTAGAGAAAATAACCCTGAAGTTGAAATAAGGGTCTAATTCCATCCCAGGTATATGACAAGAAATCACAAGAATGTTATTATTAGTTAGTTAGCTGGTACTATTCATGAGGTTAGTCATGTTAGAAATGAACTGTTTTTGTATTACAAGCAGTGGCAAAGAAGTGTTAAATTATAATATAGACCATGCTGGCCAAATTAATTTATAGTTTATACTTGATCCCTGCTCAGTCATTTAGGTCAGGAAATGCAGTGGTCCAAGCATTCATCCACCTTTTTATGTCACATCTGTCTGTTAGAGGTGGAGATTCCTCCATAGAATTCTAGTGAGACAGAATCAAATTAATATGAATAAAACAAAATTGATAATATTGATAAAATACATCAACTTGAAAACAATCATAGCTACATTGCCTCCAATAGTTACTGTACTATATCTGGATACTAAACCTTCACGGGACAGATGAGCATTTTCTGCAGAGAAAAGATGAAGATAAACAGACAAATCCTGGAAAATACTGTATATTTAACTGTTTATGGGCACTAGCTTCAATAGAAACACTCCATGACAGTTCTATAGATACTAATCTTGTGTACATAATGATCACAAAGTCCACATATGTAGAGAGCCTTTGAAAGAGAACAGCTCAGAGTAGGTTAAATAAAGCAACCAAGCCAAAAGACTTCATTTATTAGGACTGAGAACTTTAAACTTTTTAGACTCTATGAACAAAACTTTTGACTTAGGTTTTAAGAAGAGTGACCTTGTATAAAACATAGGGAGGTTTAAAATGGTTATATAAGGTTCAGATTTCAGTTCTTCCTAGCATTCAATGTTTAGCCATACACCATCACATGCTGTATGATGGTGTATGTTTTTATTTCATCTCCCGCTGAAGCAATCAAATTTGAAGTATGCTCGTGGCACAATAATATCTCTACTAGCTCTTGTCAGGAAGCACAGAACATTTAAAAGAAAGAGTAATGGTGTCATTTATACACTGGTCTAATTTTCTAATTAATAACTCACAGGCTTGTGTTTCATTAGCAGACTCGCAATCTCGCAGATACCTGTATTCGTTCCACTGGTGCATTTTTGACATCAAGAACAGAAACACTTACTGCACCCTATGGGGAACACATTAAAGTTAGTTCAAGGAACAGTGGATTTTGCATTAGAAATTAATCTACCGGGAATGTGCTCTTGAAAGCGTTCCACTGGCCTGTGCATTATATTGACTTTGAAAAGGTTTTTGGTTTTTTTTTTCTTGCTAGATGCTACTGGTATTTTTTTTTCTTCAGAGCTTTCTGGAAATTATTCCATGCTAACACAGTGGCTTTGAACATTTTTGGGTTTGTCTTTCATACAGCGCTAATGTATTTATAAACATGCAAGTGTAAGGCAGTCACAGAAAGGGACAAGCTTACATGTGAATGATGGAGGATTAATTATGCAATTAACTCATGGTTTATTAGAATCTGTAGGCGTAATTACAACCAACTCCCTCATATTTCTTTCTGTCATTTCCCCATCATTTACAGTTTCCTTATTTTCCAAAAGATTGGATGACATATGGATGGAATTGAATAAACATTAAAATTTTGGAAAAACACCAATTGAGGCTATGCAGAAGTCCTTGGAAATAGGTTTGTAATTCAAAGCTGAACTTAGGACATGACAAATGATCTCATACAGCAAACTCATTAATTATAATACATGTCACATAATAAACTTCACTTTGCCCTAGTGGAAGTTAATTTAAAGTTGATTTTAATTAGTTTCCTAAGAAATGCAGTTTTCAGTATAGGCCTGAAAGAGCTCGACTGTATGTTGTTTATAAGTCAAGCACCTCAATCATTGTCTTACTTCTTTTTAGTAAGGCATCAAAGTTTGGTGTGCAGCTTGAGTGAGCAGATTAAATCCAGGTAGCTGCTCATTAACTTCCATTCTCTTTCATGCCACAAACTTAGGGACTTGGTTCTTCTTGTCATTTTTCTAGCCCCCGGCAGTCTCTACCCACTGTGCTGATGCTGATGTTTCTGGAGAATGAGAGTCTCACCTCATCTCTGTGAAATCTTTAAAGATTGAAGCTGTGTGTTGAAAATTTCAGGGAAAGGTAAAAAAGGGAACCTTCTAAAATATGTTTTTGTTTCTTTTTTACATCTTTATAAGAGACCTTGAAAAGATATTTAAAATAACTTAAAAGTCAAATCAGTGTATCAGTATCTTGCTGCATTATGGTCTTCCCATTTATCAGAGGGAGGCCAAATACTGTCAGCTTGTCACTATACAAAAAAAAGAGGCATTATACATCTCCTAACCTCCACCACACTTCCTCTCGTCTACATTGTGGGAAGTTTCCAGTACTTCCAGTAATGAAAGGTAGGTCAAAGGCTGGTACAGCCTTGAATAATAGAAAGTCATGCGATCTTGTTCCTCCCAGAGGCAAAGATATCTAGGAGAGCCTAACCATATTGCCAAGTATTTGCTACATTAACCACCAAAGTGACCTCTCCTTCAGAGTTGTCATCTGCACATCACTAATTAGGCCTGTGGTGAGCATTGTCATTCTGAGTGGTGTTATACTTGTCTCTGCTGTGGCAAGGTCACTGTCAGTCACCCGCTAACTATGAAAACATTTATGACACTAAAAGCACATTTAGCGTTGCATCACAGGAAAAGTGCTTCCTTCTTCCATGCTATACCTGATTGACAGGTAGAATATAAAATATTAATGAGTTAGGAGTGGTTCTTCATAGAGTAAAAGAAGAAGGAGTCACCATGTTCTTGAAAAGTAAAGAGCCAATTTTTGGCCATAGCACCAATAGTTTTCATAAAAACTGTCCTTTCTTTGAAACATGCTTGCTCACAGGCTCAGAAATGCCACAGAATCATGACAGTCAATTTCAATATCAGAAAAATGCTACCTTGCTTTAGTACAGGAAGTAGAATGCAGCAGCATAATGTATTATACCATCCAGATGGTATAATACATTAATAAGAATGTTCAGTATTTTCATCAGTGCATATATCAATCATTTGTAACTGCTAACTGTTGCGTTATTGTCATACCGACTTCAGAAAAGTAAATTGCAGTATATTATGTAACACAATATCTTTTAAAAAGTTTGTTAAACATTTGATTAAATTACTTTTCAGTTACTCTGCTTTTCAGTTACTTCTTTGTCATTTTAAAACTTTTTGGGGTGACTAGAGATATTGTAAATACAGTAGAAATTTTACGCTTCCTGCTTTTCATTTGCCTCTTTGGCTTGTGTTGTGTTTTTGTCATGCTGAATGGAGAGTGCCCATAAAAATGCAAATTTCTTTTACATCTTTATTTATTTCTTTTTCATCCTGTTGTACAGTTTTGAAAGCTTCAGTACACTTGATGTCCACATGCAAACTCATTCTTCGTATGCTTTATGCTTTATGCTAAACAGAAACACCTTCCTGGAGGGTTATTTAGCCGCTACCTGACCTATATAATATATCTCCTTTTAATAGAGGTGACAGTTTGAGACCAAAGCACTACACCAAAATAAATATAGCTGTGAATAATATCAGTGTCAGATGAACTATGTGAAAATAAAGTAATATATATGATTTGATATATATATTATTATTATATATAATAATAATAAATATAAAACATAAAATTATTCATTTTGGGCAATAATTTGTTATCAGTGTCAAGATTCACTGAGGGTATTGTGATATTGCTCATGATAGTAATATAATATTTGAGAATTTTGCCACTGCTGTTATTTAAAACAAAGAACCTCCAAGGGAACTAAATTAAATGCCAGAAGGCTCACAGTCAGACTGAAGCTATTTCATTGATAAGGACAGCTCTTCCCTTAGAATTACCCTATAAATTAAAATGCTTTTGAATAATACTCTACTGAGCTGTCCCCTAGAGGTTCTTTATTATCCTTTAAAAGTCATCATTCTCCCCACAACCCCCAGTTCACTTTGTCTTCTAACTCGCAATGATCCATCCGTCAGACAAGAAAAGACATATTTGTCAACGGAAAATGAAAGCTCCTGAAAAATTGTCATTATGCTTCAACAAACATGCAAAGGGACACTGCTGTTTGCATGTTTTGTGTTCTAGTTTGTTAGATTGGTGTACGATAGTACTTCATTATCCAGCCTGTGGCCTTTTGTTTTTTCCTAATATTTACCATATACTGTTTTCTAAATTTAGGATGTAATATTGCACTTCCTAAAAATGATTATTGGTATGACATCTGAAGGTGTTAGAAGAAATAATAATACAAATCTGGAGCATTTAAACAGTTGCTTTGCATTAAATTTACATTGCGAGTCATTTACTTTCAACTTTGAGTGACATTTTTTTAAATGTAGAATGACTTAAAACATCTGATCGCAAACAGCTATCTCCATAAAGCAGCTTTTGCTTCTGATGGCTCTTTATAGATCTTGTTAGTAATGGCAGCGGTTGATTTATTTATTTATTTTTAAGTTTTGTTTACAGTTAAAGGCTGTGAAGGCTGTGTAAAAGGTAAAAGGCTGAGGCTGGGCTATGATGAGCTAGTTTCTGCTTGATGGTTTGTCCTCTCTCATCTCTCTCAGTCCAGTCTATACTACTATTATCATCTTAGCAGAAGAAACTCGCAGCAGAATCTGCAGATCAGAAACATGATCAGAAACTCTGTCCCCAGAGATACCATTAGAAAGATTCATGGTGAGAGAGATGAAAGACAGGACAAAGAACAAACTATTAGAGAGAGAATATGTTAATGAGATGTGATAGTAGTATATAAATGTATGGCTCTATAGCAAACTAACACAGGGACTGTTCAGCATAACCTGATCGAGAGTTTTACCAAAACCTTTAATCTTCAAATTACAGATACTTGCCTTCCAAACCTAAACTGACACCACCAAAGACAAGCCTAATAACTGAAGTCTCTGCCTGCCATTGTACTTGTGAAATGTAGAAACCACAAATATGTCTGTATTCTAAAAGCAAAGCTTTATTGGAATAACATGGTCCAGCTCTCTTAGATATGATTGCATGATGATTCAGGGCTTTGTGTGTGTGACAGGAAGGTTTTTAAATTGTCTGATGGATTTTACAAGGAAGCAATGAAGAGGAGGCATGGAAGAAATGTGATCTGTCTTTTCTATGTCCTGTCAGGACTATCACTGCAGTCTTTTCAACTGGAGGTTTCTCAGAAAGTAATTAGAGCTGAGAATATACTTGGAATAGTCCAGCAGAGAAACAACAAATACATGGAGTAAAGTTTAGGGTGTTCTTAAATTTGACAACACTGTGCAGATGAAAAATGCAGTCCAAAAAGTGGCTTATATGTGTAACTTAAAAGACATTAAATGTCAGTGTAATGTCATCCTGAGAAAATATTTGGTTATTATCTTTCATAATAACTGCAAATAGTAGCTAACAGGCCATCCAATCTTTCTTGAAGCATGTTGTATAGCTACATAGTAACACCTTTGACTCTGCCTTTGCACCAGGATATGGAGAGCAACCCAAGCTGGGAGAGCCGTTCCAGACTCTAGGTACCCTATTTGAGGTCTCTCTCCAGAAGGGTGTAGTTTCAACAGCTAAGATACTACAAAATAACCATCAAACTCACAGGCCTCAGATAAAGAACCAGAGCTTTAAGGAGTAACACATAAACCCTGGGAGGAGGTGAGAGGGAGGTAAGTAGTTTTATTTATTTTTTTAACCTCATAAACTATAACAACTTTATTTAGAACAGGTCTAAAACAGCTATATTTTCAAAAACGAAACAAAAACCATTTGCTTCAGGGACAAAACCAAAAATACTGCATCACAGCCTGTCGAGAGCTTCCAAAGAACATTACCTATTGTTGTTCATAACTATAATTTACCCACTCAGGTCAATCACAAAATTTACACCTACATCCATGCAAGAGTGACTCACTTTATTTGACTTAGTGCTGCCTCTGAACCATGATTCAAAACATGAAATACACACGGCGAACATTAAATATATATATAAAAAATACATGACATCATCTTGCTCATATTTCAAGAAAAGATAACACTTTTAACATTTTGCCAAGATTTTACTAACTCAAACCTTTATTAAAACAAACATCTCCATATAATTGTATGTTGTGCTGCAGTTCTATTGTGTGTAGTTGTATTGTAGTCCTTGTCAATTGTAAACTGAAAGACCTTCTCGGTAATTTACCTTTTTTGATTAAATGTTTCATCTTCTCTAGGATCAGTGTTTATTTGATGTCTGACGTACTGCAAATATTCCAGTCAGATCTAATGCACCTTTTGGTAGTGCTATGACATTTCTGGTATTCTAATTAGATCACTAGTCCAGTCAGTTGACAGAAAAGCAGTCAGAGATAAAAACTGTGTTTAACTTAATGAGACGTGCGCATGGCTGTTCAAATGGTTAGATGCTCAATGTCACTAATTTATCAGTGTAAAAGTGTGTCCTTTGCTGGGAGACATAAATGAATCATCCGCCACACATTCGTGTGGGTACATGAATCACCCACACTCTGAACCCACATTTTCTCAACCACTTCTGTACTCAAGTAGATATGCTGTCCATCTGACTATTAAATATTATTCTATAGCTTTATGAAGTGGAGCTATGGCATTTAATGCAATGTTAAATTAATAACTCTATAAAATTGCTATGAATGGCCATACATGTGTAAATGCAGATCAACTGGTGTTTCAGAATGCTTGGTATCTTTTGTATGTTGCATGCCGTTTTAATTCACAGTGTGGGAGGGTGGCAGCTGTGAAGATGGTGGGCAAATATGTTGTTCATTTATTTTCTCATTGTCAGCCTACAGCTCCCACTGCTTTGTTTACTTCTGTAGTTGCTGCAGATGGAAGGAGGACTGTGTCAGTTTATAAATTCCAGCTTCTGAGATGGATATAAAGTGCTGCATTGTGGAGGAAAGATGCTGCTGATCACAATCATTATATAAACCATTTCTTCAAAAACAAAAACAAAGAAAAAGCATTCACCTCGGCAAATTACATATATGGCTCGATATCACAGACCTATCTCTGCCTTCTCTGTTGAGGTGCTATACACTGTACTAATGCATAAGTTATTGCTTAAGGGGCAGAGTATCCAGGCCATTTTACTCAGTCCCATCAGACAGATCACCAGTCGCAGGACTAACACAGAGAGACAGACAACCATTCACACATATGGGCAATTTACCTAACCCCACTAACTGCATGTCTTTGGACTGTGGGAGGAAGTCAGAGTACCTGGAGAGAACCCACCCAAAATCCTCAGCCAGATGGTCGAGTTGAACTCTTGCTGTGAGGCAACAGTGATCACCACTGCACCGCCGTCCTGCCCCAAATCAAACATATTGTTTTAAATTACTTTAATGTTTCTGCTCTGAGCTACTGATGCTGACCAAACAAAAACACTTGCAAAACACTATTTTGTTATTTGTACAGGGAAATGAACTCACATAATGTGTAATTTACTACATTGTTACAACTATGAGATTAGCGCTCTGTTTCTCAGCAACAGATTTTCACAGTTTGCAGCCATTTTTTTTTTAAAGAAAATGAGCATTCCCACTGAACAACCACATTTCATTTTGATTATTTTTTTCAGAAAACCCCCCCTTAAAAAAGAGTTTCATTTGGGGAAAAAATATTTTGTGATGACAGTGATTCTTGAACACTACAGATTAACAATATAAGAAACATTTACATTACATTACATGTTTACATTCCTCAGTGAAAGTACACTACACCTGCATGTTGTAGATGTATGAGATTATTACAGGTAGGTCCAGGGGTGCCACTTACTGTGCAGTTTGGGTCTGAGTGTCCAGTGTTTCTGCAGAAACCATTTATCTTCTGATAAAACAGCCACAGCACTGAATCAAGAGGGTCTATCAAAAGCATTTAGTCAGACTGTTGTACCACTGAAGGCAACCATACACCAGCATAACTTTATAATGAATATATTATTGTTCTCTAACTATTAGGTACACCAGTATCATCTGTTTATACTGTAATCTTGTAACTAATAGATTAAAAACTGATAAAACAAACAGCATCACAAACGTGTGATAATAAAATGTTAAATACCTATAATGGTTTTTGTTAATATTTGCTATTAAAAGCTTGAATACACAATAAAGCAAGTCTCTACAAACAAAAGGGACATTGATATAAAATTGCAAGCTTCTTGAAAAAATGATCAGCTACCAAACATTTTTGTTTTCCACATCTGATTACTTTAAATGCTTGTAATCTCTAAATCCCTTTAGGAAGCTATTAACTTGGATTAGTCTCTCCTAAATTTGTCATATTAGACCTCCCCAGAAATGAAGAGTTTACATTTTATCTTAACAACAGATCAGTAATGATTTGGCAAAATGGGTGTCCAGACTGCAGAGAACATTATACTATTTCCTGTCCATTATTGTTATAGATTCCTTGTGGAGTTTTCTTGTAAAAAAGAAGAAGTGCCTATTCACCTCAATTATTAATTAGTTAGGTACTTGAGGTGAGGTGAAGGTAATAAATGCCATGGTTTGGAGGTTTTGTTAAAATTCAGGTTCCTGTGTATGTTTTTTTGAGCTTTGTATTTTTAGTATGTATTTTTCTCTCTCCTGTCCTTCCATGTTTGTGACTTCCTGTCGTAAATCTGTACATTTTTTCTTACTGTTATAGTTGTTTCTTGTTTTATTTTGTGTTGTGTCCCAGTTGCCCACACGGTAAGTTTGGACTAGAATTGCTACTAGTGTTAGTCAGTACCAACATTTTTTTCCCATCTGTGTGTAGGTGCTAAAACTTTAGTTTTGTAGTAATAATGCTTTGCTTTCTTTGTATTTGCTGATATTTTGTAGTGCAGCATTAACCCACCAGCTCCAAATAAGCTGGCCAGATATCCCTGCAGTGAAAGGGGAACTATCTTTGGAGTAAGCCTTCCCTTGCCAATGCATCAGCTTCTCCACAATCCACCTCCTTTGCAATCTTCTTGCAGTGCCACTGTTTCAGACAAAGCATGAGGGTGAGGGGACCACTCTTTAGGTGCAACATGCAGACACATCGGTGTGTGGATATGCCCAGGCCTATTGAACACACGCTACTTACCGTCTCAGAGTCGACAGCTGATGCATGGTAAACCGTGGTGGATGACAGTCACTCAAGGATACTTCAATGCCACCCTGGGCCCATGTCCTTTCTACTCAGTAGCGCATTTGGCCTGTTAATCTATCAAGAATATGGGGTTACCTCTGCATAGGTACCTTCATCTCCAGAGCATACCGCAGGTACAAAACCACATGCCACAATCCTGCCAATGCCCAGTTATGAACTACTGTGTGCTGGACACGCCCCACAGGGCACACAAGGGCTTCCGGCACTAAAACCCAGTCCACCTAGGTCAGTCCCAGCATGGGTCAACCCACTGACCTTTCTTCTGACCACTCCACAGGCATCAGGCACAGTCATATGTGTCTCTGATGAGCCCACTCTGTGTCAACTGCCTGTGGGGAAAATATGGGAGAGGACAACCACACATGGTCTCTAGCTGAACGACCTGGCTGTAGACCCTTTAAGATTGCACCTTCACTCACTCTATAAAAGACGTCCAATATTTTGGTAGTGACAGTAGTTGAAGCTTTTCATAATTACCTCTGAAAAAAACAGCACACAATCTCCATATTTATTGGAGTGTTTTTCTTCTTTAATTACTAAAGGCCTATACATGGTGCTAAATATACTGACTTAGTTGATACCAGTGAGATGAATTGAAGCATGGTCACCACTGTGAATTAAAGGAATGTCATGCCCTCAACATGAGGTCATGTATTTATTTCAGAATTTAAAATGAATATATTCATAAACTCTTGAACGTTTGGTCGCAGGCCTGACTGATATTTGTAAACATGCATGCATAAAGTGGAGGAAATTTACAGTTGAGAAATCAAATAATGCTACAAAATGGCTTGATCGCTAAATGGTAAGCTTGATTGTGAACAAGTGGACAATCCAAAAACAATCTGTCTCTGTCTTTTTCCCTCCCTTTCTTAATCTCTTCCGCATTTTCTTTCGAACTTGCATTTGGTTTCCCAGTTAAAATCCTTGTGTATTTAGCCCAGTGCTTCCAATGATTAACTGTCAGTCTCTCTGTTTTCCAGCATTGTAGCTTCATGTCTCAGCGTGTATCATCTTTTAGACATTTATTAGACTGCCTGCTCCCTGCAGTGCTTTTTGCTATGCTACTTTAATACATTTCATTAAAAGTCCCCTCGGTTTGCCTCACCTGCCTTTATCCAGGTCCTCATGGGTCCACATTTTGAATTAAACGTAACAGACAAGCATGTTGAACGCAGTGTTACTACAATAAAAGACTTGCCAAGCATAACCTGAGCATTTGAACTCAAATAGTTACATCCCTGTTTACTTGCAATCGTCTTCGGTCTATTTCTTTGTGTATTGCTGCCTTTATTTGATTTTTCCTCATTTTTCCTCTGTGTAAAGATCAATGAAATCTTTTGAATATGTTGGTGTTTGTGCATGCATGTCCATGAGACAAAAACAACCTGTACATATGATGTCTTCCCACAAAATAAAATAAAATAAAATAAAATAAAATAAAATAAAATAAAATAAAATAAAATAAATCCTCAAGGTTCATTCAACTCTGGTGATGATCTCTGCTATAGGAAAATCATTGAGGCAGCAGGGGTTAAGCCAGCAGAGAAAGAAAACAACATAATGATTCATGCAATTTGGGAAGTGCCATCTAGGTGATCAGGAAATAGTTTCCATTTATTGTAATCTTAGACCAACTAGAAAGCAGTTTTCTTGTTTGTTGGTGTGTCTTTTCTTCTAACTTCCATTAAAATATTTAAAACGCCTTCTAAACAAGTGGTAATATAACCATTTTGAACTGTAAGCCAATCTTTACTGTATGTTTCTAATACAGTGTAATTACATATTGACTACGGACAGTCAGTATGCATGGACTATAACCAATAGATGCACCTAAAATGCTTTCTGGAGTCTCTGTCCAGCATCTGGACCCTTCACAACACATCTTTCTGATGTTTCTGTAGCTTTATGAAAACCACCTTAGACCAGTATAATACATGCTGAGTGCAACACCTAATTTTTGAGGAAAGATTCTGTCATTATGCCACAATCCATCGCTCATTTGGTGAAACCTATTTAGCACTTTTTTTTAGCAGTGAATCATTTGGTCAAATAATGAAGAAATTTAAAACAAACAAACAAAAAAGATTAAAACATAATAAGAAAAAGTAACCCTGAGAATTAACTAATTAAATGTATACAATTTTCATTGTATGTGTGTGTGTGTGTGTGGCTATTGCTGGGTTTCAAAAACAAAGTACAAAGTCCAAGAAACCATGACTCTGCAGTGACTGGGAGAGTCACAAGATGTTAAAATGGCCTGCTGATGTGATGGAGTAAGTGAGTGTGCAAATGATGGGCCAGTCACTTCTCTCAATCTAAAAAGAGTCTAATGGTTTTTTGACAGCCAGAAGAGGAAAACCAATGGACACAGTGGTGATTAAAGATGAATTAATGACCTGGCAATCCAAGGGAAAGATGATGGACTGGCTTTGCGCTTAACTGGCAGATTTTCCTGTCTGATCATTTCCTGGTTTGCTGCCAACCAATTGATTATAAATGTTTATTCAATCATGATAGACTGAAGCCATTAGGTGATACAGCAGTCCAACCAAGACATACCGTTAGCTGATTTAGTCTCTGGCTTGACTGAAACCTGAGACCAATCTTAGTATAAAACAAATCAAGCACTCTAAACAAATAATTTTCAGAGTAAATAGTGCAAACACTCTGGATTTTCAAATAAGAAACCATTAGGTATAGACCAAAATTACTAAGGTGTGTAATTAATTCCACATTTTCATTCAAAGAAATGCCCATTTCTTGAAATGAGACTCGACTTTCCCACCTGTTAAGTTACTGTAAAAACTTACTTTTTTACTGATTTTTACTGATTTACTGATCTTACTGATTTTCTGATGAATATCCATAAACTACTCATTATATTTTAAAATGTTCCAACTTTTACTAAGCTCAATATATTGAGATGTTGATAAAAAATAATGATAATAAAGAAAAAAACAAACAAACATTTGTTCTTTGTTGCAATTAGTTCAAAAGTCAAGCAGTAATGTTGCCTTATAACATTTTATTTCTATCATAAAATTTAAAGTCATGCTAACAACACAGAGACTCTGACATTTAAACAGCTTTCTGTCCAAATCAATAACGGCTGCACCTGAGGAAAAATAGAGCCATTAACTATGAATGCATCTCAAACTAGGATGTTTTTAATTTGTAGGCCTTTATATATCATTGTTGAGATAAACACAAAGAAATCCTTTATCTTTCTGGTTTGTGCTCATGGAGTTCGCAGGGAAGATATTCAGGATAAGCAGCTGATCTGCGAAACAATTTGT
Source organism: Perissodus microlepis (assembly GCF_051167445.1). Lineage (NCBI taxonomy): Eukaryota > Metazoa > Chordata > Actinopteri > Cichliformes > Cichlidae > Perissodus > Perissodus microlepis. The sequence goes on along the minus strand of NC_140476.1, from coordinate 12,709,463 downwards.
GCCTTGGCTTTCTTTCTGTGATTTGAAATCTCAGCGTGACAGTGGTGAAAGTGGAAATGATTCAGGAGCCATTACTATGGCCACATGTCGCTGTGCCCAAGAACCAACTCAGCAAGAGAACAGTAGGTCAAGATAATTACGGCTATATTATGTGAGATTCATTTTTTTTTTTTTTTTTTAATTTCACATTTTTTTAGACAGCAATACATAGCCTCTGTTTCTGGACCTACAGCTATTGAGGGAGTAAGAGAAAGCACTGTGTGTCATGTGTTATCTTTAATGCCTTTTTTGAGAGTCAAATTATAATCTGCCTTATCCTGGCAGGATAAGCTCACCAATGTCTAAATGTAATTATTGCTACGTAGCAATCTGCGGTTGGGTCATAAATGGTTATAGGCATCATCAATAAACATAAGTGACCTTATTCCGCCAGCACATGACACTGGACATGCATGCATGTCCACCCATAACATTTCACCATGTTTCATGAATAATGTGTTTTGCTTCACATCATGACCCATTTCTTTCATTCTACATACATTTCTCTTTCCATCATGCTGATGCAACTTAGTCTTGGTTTCTTCTGTCCATAGATTTTTTTGTTTTTTCGCAGAGCAGATCAGACTCTTTCAGATGTTTTAGTGCAATGTCTTATCTGGGCTTTCTATTCTTGAGTCTAACCAGTGGTTTGCACCTTGCAATCCCTGTATATTTCCAATCATGAGGGTGTGTCCCGATTTTAGACATTGACAATAATACTCCTACCCCCCAAGCGTGTTCTTCACTTGATTAGATGTTGTGATGAAGGTTTTCCTAACCAAGGAAATAATTCTTTCAGGCACTTTTGGTGCTGTTGAGCTGGTAAGTGCATTTATTCATTTATCTGCTCATTATTTTTAAGAATATGTCATATTGTTGATTTGGCCATTCCTATCTCTCTCATAGGTTTATTTTGGTTGTCTAACAATGACCTCCTTCACTTGCATTGCCACCTCTTTGGACCATATATCCAGAGTTCTAGTGGGAACTACCAAATGCAAGTTTAACACTTTGAATCAACAATTTTATCTGCCTTATTTGTCATGAAATACCAAGAGAAGAGGCCTCACCTGACCATTGTTATACAAATATACATATATGGACCTGACTGTATCACATTCTTCTGGAATAGCATTCTTTGAAAAGTTTATATTTCAGTTACAACTTTGGTTTTAATCATTATTCTTAATGTAGGATGAACTATATGTATTTAATAAGGTGAGCAAAAGGTAACTGCAAATATGGAACTACAACATTCTAAAAGACTCGAGACTCGAGTCAAAGACTTGAGTGTATACTCACTATCCTGTCAGCTATCATCACTGATGTACACCCACTCCTCTCATACACAGCCCACACAGTTGGACTGGTCCTCTTATAAATCTTCTCTCATTAATCATTTAGAGGAAGCAATTTGTGGAGCACCTGTCCCAAGCAGAAGGCCATTAGGGTTTTCGATAGAAGGAGCACAGTGGGTCTAATGGCTTTTCAGAGGATCTTATTGGAAGACTTATTGGATTTTGCACTACACATAGCCACTAGCTTTAAGATAGTCAGAAGTGAAGCACAGCTTAGTGTGTTAAATGCTGCAGTATATATGAGGAAGAAGAAAAAATGTTCTTAGTCAGCATGTTTGCCCCAGCATTACCCATTAAGTTGGCTTAATTGGCTAATTGTGGGTAAATGTGGACTTTTTTGTTCTCAGAGGGCTTGAGTAGCCTACCCTAGCATTCATGATGAAAAAGAAAGCAAGAGTTTGACAACATTTTGCAGAGCAAATCCCAAAATGATGTGTGGCGTCATTAAATCTGCTGATTAGCACAAACATACATAACCATTTTTTTTAAATGATTTTCCTTAATAAGAGAAGAAAAAAAATCTTTTCACATATTAATTCAAGAGTTATGCAGTTTGTCACTCTGCCAATATTCTTGTAAACAAGTTCGCATCAAGCAAGCGTGTAATCTTCTCCATTTTTTATTAAATAGAACAAGCTTCAACTCATCACAGACTGCAGCCCTATTCCTGAGCCCAGATCAGGTCAGTAATTGAAAAATGTGCTTGGTTATTATTGCTTTAAACACAGTGGCCACATTTCTTGCTTCGAATCTCATTACTAATTCTGTTCTGCTCCTCAGAGGATTATCCACCTGGAGCAGTTGGCTGTCACTCTGGCTACACAACAAGGCCAAGCAGAAGCCCGGGGGAATGCCGTGTCACAACATCTGTGTACAACGTACAGTAGCAGGCTGAGCAAGGACAGGACCATCAATATTAGTCTGTCATCTTATCTGATAGAGACAAGCTCAGTGCTGAATCACCAAAATCAGAGAGGGTTCTGTGTTTTGTAATGTACTTCACTCTCCTCTATGAATATGAATGGGCTTCATGTGCCCCAACTTCTTAAACTTTTCCCCTACATTGCAGTATGGAAAATGTATATCGGATGCAGCAAACAAATGAAAACAAATGCCCTAGAAAGCAATATGATGCAACAGTGTAAAACCATACAAGTTACTATAACTACACTTAAGTTATATTAGAATTAGATTTAGATCCATTATATTGGATCACAAAGCAAAGAATGACTATTAAATGCCATGGTGTCATACAGCTTTTTACCAGCCTACAGTGAAGTTTAAGAAAGTTTCTAAGAGATTCTTAATCTTGATACACAATCATTTTACTATGTGGATAAAAAACAAGCTAGAAGGTATGATTGATGCAGTTTAACCTAAAATAATATACAAGTGTAATAGGCTTTATTTTTCTGCATTTTCCCCAATGCATGCTTCCTGATTAAGCGTTCTGTCCTCAGCTTCTCGCCCCTAAGTGAAGTTATGTGTCTGCCTTAACAGGGTGATAGAGGAGATGCCCTGATCACCCAACTCTGTCAACTCAGGTCCATCACCAGCAGCCCTCTTATTTATATTCTTTCTTGTTAAGCACTATTAATTGTCCGACCATGTGCCAGAGGACATTGTTTATTAATTCCCACCCTGTACCCATTAGGTTCCACCTAGAGTCTTTAGACAAATGGCCCCCCATTAGACAGCTCGGTCTTCTAATGAGACAGTCACACATGTGGGGCTTCCATAACAAACAATTCAGGGATATCACACACATTGTTTCCATTCTTCATCCTCATAGCTTGGAGTTACTGTAGTACTGTACTAGAATGATTTCAGTTTGTAATATATACAGTTTATATAGATACTTCCATATATGGAACATGTAGCTGAAATAAAATGTAAGGGTGCGTTGTCTGCAGTTGAGATGGCGTCCTATATAAACTACTATTAAAATTATTATTAAGATATAATTTCACTGGACCGAACAGACTCAAGCGCAAACCCAGAGTGCTTAGAATCAAAAGTCAAAGGTTTATTTACAAACACCAGGTGAAATATATACAAAGTGTGGGGTCGGGGTTTCCAAGGATCCACGGGAAGGAGGGGAAGGGTCCTCACACACAGTCACGATCACACACGCCATGCTTTTCTTCAGTTTCTCATGCCACACTCCTCTTCTTCCACATAGGCTCACGCTCCTTCTCGCACCATGCCAAACTGAGGACTCCAGGATGGGAAAAACAGGAACAGGTCCAAGAAACACAAGGTCAGAAACAAGCTAGAAATTTCACAGAGACTAGAGACTAAGATTTGCCAGGGTTACATTCCAGCAACGAGAAGCACTGAGCTACTGCCTTAAGTAATGGCCAGGAAAACCAGGTTAACGAGTGGCAGGTGGTTAATCAGACCAGGTGCGTGGCCCAAAGGTGGCAGCCCGTAATGAGTTCCGCCCAGCCAGGCCAGAGACAGGAGAGAGAGAGAAAGTGGAAGAGAAAGCGGAAGAAAACAATAAAAAAAAACATATGGCCTGAAACTGAGCCAGCCGGGGAGAGACAGGCACCATGACATAATATATAAATCGTATAAATATAAATTTGATATAAATGGTAATTGGATTGGTTCTCATATTTCATATTTCTACTTTATCTGAGCACTCTAAGCGCATTTTACACAACTTGCCTCATTCACACGAGCACTTTTGTTTTCTAAGCTCTTTCTACGTAAGCTCTTTCTATCTAACATTCACACACATTCATACTCCAATGGATGTATCGGAGAGTAACTTGGGGTTACTGTCTTACCCAAACACTAATTTCAAAGTAAAACACAGATGTTCTCTTAGGATATATATTGAGGATATAGCTACTAACTTCATAATTCAAATTCCTATGACATAATGGCATGTGAGCCACTGATGCATATTTGCAAAAGTTTGGACAACCATCTGAAAATTCAGTTTAGTTGTTTCTTTTATTTAACAAAAGAGCAAAGAAAAAGAGACTTCATAGTGTGGTGGTTTACACATTTGACTGACAAGTTAAAGATCTGCAGTTTGATCCTATTTTATTTTCTCGAGTGTGCAATATTTTTATCCAGAATCTGGTGGATAATAGTTAGTGGAACTCATTCTTCCCTTTATTGTTGCAAAGTTCCACTGACTGCCACACAAACTCATGGCAGAATATTTCCATAACAGAGTTTAACAATTGACAATGTGTTCTTTTCTTTTCAAATGGCACCCAATTTTCTTCCAAACATATCTTTGTCAATTGTGGTCAAGAAATACAATTTAACCACATTTATATGCAACACATGAGTCCACTTATGAAGACTGAATATTACAATTTAGTTGAATTTTGATTCCTTTGTGCATGCAGAATTGCACAACTAAATGATGAATCATCACTCTTTTGTCAGACTTCACCTGTCCTAGTGGGTTTTATTTTGCCTTATTAACTGCAATTTTCCAATGACTGTGTGTGACAAAATGTAGTTTTTGCTAGTCTGAATCATGAGCTTGAAAAGGAAGAAAAAGAAATGGAAAATGAAAAATAAATGAACGAGCTGAATGCACTTCAGTGATGTATCTTTAAGTATTCAACACCACAACTTACAATTCATTTTGCTTTACTGGATATTTTTAAGTTAAATACATAATAGCCCATCATTGGTGAAAATCTGTCAATGCGGTTTTTAGCAATAATGCTGAACTCTGTGGATCTATGTACCTATCTGTCTAGTTCTCTGTATAGCATAACATGTACACAGACAGATATTAAGTCACACAGTGATTTTTACCTCAACTGAATGCGTATGTGTGTGTCTGAGACAGTGCAGATTGCTGAGTAAGGAAGAAATATTTCCCAGTGTCCTACAGTCACAAATGCTCTTCCCACAACTATAGACACACTAAGAGACAAACCAAAAATCTCCTGAGTAGAAGTTGTCAACCATTACGTATACCTGCCAGTGAGTGCATCTATCTGTGTCTGTTTCAGATCTCTTTTATTTACAGTCAGAAAGTTTTTAATTATGTTCTGTATTTTATTCGTTGTTCTGCAAAATTAATCAAATGAGCAATGTCAAGCCTAAAGTCTGAGGCTTTCTAAATTACTGTGGTAACGTCTTATGTTCAGAGGTTATGTTCAGAGTTTAAATTGTCTGGAAGCACCATATTTTAACTAATTATTTTATTTACAGTATGTTTCAAGTACAGTATAGATTATCTGCTAGGTTAAAAGGTTTTATACATCCAGATTGGTAACCCTTACATTACTAATGACACAAACAAAGCCTGGCTGCAAATCTACAGCTGTGCATTACATTGTCACTGGAATTTACATACATTCAGTTGATCATGCAAAGTGTAGATGTTTTAATGCCTTTTAATCTGCTGCTAAGCCTGTTCTGAACTGCTGTTCCAGTAATAGAACACAGAACACAAACCAAAAATACTTGTTCAGTCAATGACATTTATTTCACTTTGATCTGGTGACAAATTTAAAAGTTTAGAGCTCTAATGTGCAGGTGTCACATCAGAAAAAAAAAAAAAAAAAACGGCACTAGTGCTACTGTGCTCTCTTTTGCATGATTAACAATTTTTTTTGTAATCAAATTTTTTTTTTTTAATAATTATCTGGTAATATCTATGTTTGGAGCTACGTAGTGTTAATGTGCTAATGATTCATTTTGTTGTTATATATAATATCCCTTTTAATGTGTTAACAACAACCATTGTGATACCTGTTGTTCTGAACTGGGGTTTCAGGTTTTGTCAAACCAGCTATTGCAAAGAAAACAAGGGTGTGTTGGACTTCCTTTAGACTTTGCTGAAATTCCATGGAATGGTGCATGTATGCACGTTTTCAAATTGTTCAGCTTGTTATCGTGAAATATGAAGTTTTTTTAATATACATTTTTTCTTAGCTTTCCATGTGTCATGAATGGTAACCTTGACTTTATCTCTTAACCAGGCTAATTTATGTGTACTTTGAGGTTTTTGTGTGGCAATGTGTCTGTAGCTATTAAACAAACATGCAGTTCAAACATGACAAAGTAAAATTGTCAAATGGTGTCATTTTATACATAATAATAGGAAGGTTTAACTTGTAATAAAAGCATAATGACACATAATAATAACAACACTCTTACCAGTGGAAACAACTGATCACAGTTCAAACACAGAAAGGAAATTCATTAAGTATAAGGAAGAAGCTAGAAAAAAAAAGGTTCATAAAATGGAGAAATTGCTTTTTACAGCCAGTTAATTTTTCTTATATTAAACTTAGATTTATATTAGCCTACATTAGATCTTCTTTTTTTTTTGTTGTTTCTTGTTTACCCTATCCATAAATTAAAAAATAAATAAATAAATAAAGGATGCAGACAGGATGTCTCTTTAATAATGTGCCATTGAAAATGACCCCTTCATTAAGGACTGAGTCAAGAACTGACTAAGATTAATGGCAGACATTATGGATAAGGAAGCTGGATGTTCATTTGCTGACCAACATCCTGCCCTTAGCGCAGCTCATTCATTATGGTTAGAGAGATGTTTAGACTACAAAATTTAATTATGATAAAGAGTCAGTAAATGAACTTGGGGTGTACTATCACACCCTGTTGTCTTACATAATATTTTAAATCAAACAACCACGCAAAGTGTGGTTGAAAGATTGAAGAAAAGTTTATTGGTTGTACTGTGGATTTGCAAGGTCACTCCGGTGTGTGCTGCACAATAAGAAAAATGTTGACATAATAACTGGATTAAAAAAAACATAATTTGAGTGCGTGTTTGGAGAATTGCTTTATAGAAAACAATAAATGCATTATAGAACTCTTTATAGCCTTATCTAGGTTGCTTAGCTCCTTAGCTCTTATACTACAAATCATCTTTACTTATCCTCCAGCCCTTAGCCTAAGACAATCATATGTGGGGAAGACATATTTTTCTTTGTCTAATAGAACATGAAGTCATCCCTACAACAGGAGGAAACTTTAAAAAAAGGCACATGACACTGGTTTTCTAGTAACACATATGATGATGTGTTATTGTAACTGGAGACTGCTTCTTCTATATTGAAAACACTTGTTATTTTTCAGAAGTAGAAACCCAAATAAATGTGAAATTGATGTGAAGCAGCACAAAGGAACTCTATGCAATTGAGTGTGTATATGGCATGTTCAGAGTGACATGATTTGCATCTTGTTCTGTTTCATATGAATATTGTTGCATGCAGTGCTGGGTGCTACAAAGTAACAATCAAAATAATTTTTTCAGTAATGCAGTAAAATATCACGTTACTGCACTAAACCAAGTAATCACATTACAGTTATGTTGTTACTTTCGTTACAGAAGTTCTTCAGTTGTCTGAATACTTCTTTGAGTAACAGCTCCAACACTGGCTGCATGATGAAATTTTTTTAAATCAAACTTTATTTTAGTGTCATACAAATTTATTTAGTTTTATTTTAATTATACATTCAGAGTATTGTGTCACACTATGGTCTAAAATTAAGCCCATTTGAATAACAGTACTTATAAGCAATAACAGTACATTTAGTACAGTAAATGTGCTAAATGTACTAAACAGTACTTTTAATTAAACAGATGACTAAAGAATTTAGGCATATGTAAATAAAACCTAGTCTACTACAAACTATACATACATAGTGCACTATGTCACTGAATTCCTGTGTCCACCAAGACAAACCTCCTACTGATTTTCAAGTGCAATAGTTACCATGCAGGTATGCATAATTTTATAATGAATAAACAAAACAAGAAAACACCTTAGGTTGTAAAAACACTATTCATTTTTATCACTTTGAAATTTGTTTTGAAATGAAGCAACTTGTTTTGTCCCCGTCAGTGACCCAGAAGTAAATCTAAAGAACCAATTTGTACTTATCGTATTAACTTAGTTTGAATCTAGCCTGTTGACTGCAACTCAGAATTTGATGCAACTATTTTAGATACAGGTACATTACCAAGCAGTATCTTAACTCCATATTCCAAATCCAGCACCAACCAAAAAGGTACTGTTTCATAAACAGACAACTACCTGGTTCCATGAAAAGCGTTAAATAAAGAAGATGTTTTTTAATATGATTTTGGAGTACATGAAGGCAACCATCCAGATCACAAAGCACTGGTTCACTTTTAAATTGTCAAAGTATAGTGTGCATTAATGGCCAACGGCTATAGTACGGTTACTCAAACAACCATCTACTGTGTCACATTTACCCTTGATCTTAATGGCACCAAAGATATGACAAATGTTTGTTTTTACCACTTAGATAATGGGCATTTTACCAGCTCGTAAAATATTTATTGCACAGTTGATTCAAAATCAACGCTTTCTAGTAAGAAATTTCTGTACCAATCTCAAAAAGACATTGAGCATTCATCAGTTTTAATCACGCTGATGGCATATACTTTGCAATGTTATAGGAAAATATGTCCCACAAAGTCTTTATTTAAAATAAAAAAAAAAATGGAATTACTTAAAAAAATTACACTAATCTTCTTACACTGGATGAATGGATTAAAGAAGAGAAGTGAAATTTTGGATTATGAATGTTCAGTCTGATTATTCTAAAAACATTTCTGGTCTTAAAACGCTGAAAGTAATTTTATCAAAACATAATCCTGTCAGAGGATGAGAACCAGTTATTTATTTATTTATTTTCTCAAGAAAAATTAAGTTGTAGACAGCAGGTCAGACACTGCACAACATTGTATGAGTCAGTTTTGAAGCAATATATATTGGCGGGGAGAAATCCTTCAACAATCCTTTCTATCCGTCAATAATATCTTTCAGGGTCGACTGAACTATTCCCTTGATATGACGCAGAACATTTGGACACGAAATTCTGACCCTCAACACTGCAGTGAACAGCTGTTGCAGGCAACATTTTTTAGTTTTTCAGTCACAAATAAGTTTTTTTATTCATTTCAAAGAACTTCCAGGATACTTTTTTTTCTTTTTTAAATACTATTGTGCAATTATAGGGCAGTGATTCTATTTAGGTAGACAATGTAGTTCATGAATACTGATTAATCAAAGTTAGTTCTGTATAATTAATTTTTTTTTTCTGTCAGTTTTCCCACACAAACCACAGGACATAATTTTTGTGTCAGGATTAGAGAAAACTTAACAGTGAAAATATTTTGTTATCTATGATTATATAATTATTATAATTATAGGACGCTCTGAAAGGTGAAGCGCTGTCAGATTGCATTTGACATGTAGCTAATGGCAACTACCAATTGTCCCCTATTAGCTGGTAAGCAGATCACAGCGGGCAGTCCACTTCAACAAAGGCTTAATGTGGCTTTAAGGAGTTCTTAAACAATCAGCAGGGACTATTTGTTAATAAAACAGCATGTTTTTCCTTTGTTTTGCGCTATATCTATATAGTTATTTATTTGTTTATATCTTCAAGTTGTCACAGTCCGCGTGGCAGACCGTGGGGATTGAGGACCCAGGCGCGGAGCTCTGAATATAAGCAGTGCGTTTATTTACAGTGGTGTAAATAGTTCACAGAATAAATCCCCGTGTGTTCCCTTGACTGCCATGTGGTGTCTTCACCCACAAGTCCGTGCTCCGTGCTCTTCCGCTCCTGTGTGTCCCCGCACCCCGTGCTCGCTGCTCTTGTCTTCCACGCTCCTTCGTGGAGTCTCACACAACGAGGAGCGCTCAGCCACACTCCCCGACGAGGCTTCATTAGCTGCAGGTGTGTGTGATTATCCGCTTCGGGTGTGGCCAGCCTCTAGACGGGACACACCCACCAGGCCTGCCTGAAACCCAGTGCTCAGCCACACTCACAGACACACCCACATACAAGCATGGAGAATCACAAGAACAGCAGCAGTGCAGAAGACACACACATCACAAAATAACAATAACAATAATAATAACAATAGTCCACACTGCTCACGGACCTCGAGTCCCCGGAGCCGGTCCGTGACACAAGTTTAATTTCTATACATTTATAAAACTCATTAATCGTGTTCTTCAGTCTGCCTGCTCTCCAAGGAGTCTTACATTAGATACTTTTAATTACTTTTAATTACATTAGAGGTGCCCTACACAGGATCCAGGACTATTTAGGCAGTAATAAATGTCAGTTATTTATTGTGTGAGGTTTGGCAAAAAAAATTCCTCACACTAAATTTGGGCTGATTAAGTATTCCATTATCACCAAGGGGCAACCTCTGGAGCTGAAGAAATTAATCCAGTGTAAAAGTGGCAAAAGCTACAGTTTCTGTAAGGTACTATGTGTGACTGGCTCAAAAGAGGAATTGATCCTCATAAATAACCCATTATCTCTCAGGTTAGCAGGGTTACACAAATGTTTTATGAAATGTTTCAAAAGTCAGTCCAGTGAGTGCAGGATAGAAATCTAAAGACTGGGGATGCAATTGGTCACCATCAGAATATCTACATTATATTAACATTACCTGGAATATCAACTGTTATATGAATTTGTATTGGTTATGTGACACAAAGTATACTTCTGTATGACAGTAAACGTGAATATTTCGATTTCCATTGTGTGGGAAATCATCATGTAAGTCATCAGGATGAGTACACCAGCAAAACATTCGTAGTCAGGAAAAGGTTAAATTATAATTTCATGCAGTTACGATATCTTATCTTGCAGGTTTGTCATTTCTCCCAGGCACCAAATCAGTTTCCCAGCTTTATGGAACCATTTCAGGTTTCGTACAGATAAATTGATTCATCTGAGAAATTGTTAAATAGAGCATTGTCCCTGGCTGCAGACACCACTGGGAAATCACAGGATTGTCCTTGGTGATGACATGAATGACGGCTCAGGCAGCCACAGAGAGAGTTTTAATCAGGCATGAAGACAGGCGAGAAAACTAAAATGTGTGGAGCAGAATACAGAAGTGAGAACAGCAAAAAGTCATTAGAATGTTTCATGTGACCTATCACTGATTTAAGGATTGTGGATGGTGTGTAAACAATTTCAGTGAACCTAAATCTTAGGGAGGAAGTAGATCTGTTAATATTATTATAAAGGTTGTTGTATATAATTGTTCACTTGTTCACTGAGGGAAAAAATTAGATGAAAAACTTTTCTTGTGGCATTTTTGGTCAATGCGTTCATAACAAAGCAGAAGAAAAAGCTAAAAACTACTAAGAAAGTTGCTCCACTATAGGCCATGTGGTAATAGCAGTGCTTAAAATAATATTAGCAACTTGAAGTTAAACAAATAGATTTTTTGCTTCACTCATTTTACTCATTTGTATTCAGACACAAAAAATAAGCTGACAAAATAAAATTACTTCAAAACGGTTGCATGTGAGCTTGTGTGCTGCTGTTGCAGTAAAAACAAAGCTTTCCCTCCACCATTTACTTCTCCCTGTAGTCATGAGGAAACGTCAGCCATGCTACTTTATTAACATTTATCAAATTATTGTCATTTACAAGCACACATGAATGGAACACACACACACACACACACACACACACACACACACACACACACAAACAATTGAAAATGAAAAGGGAGACCCTTTTGGACTATACCATAAAAGTCAAGTCATAAAATTGCATTGGATTCAAGAGAATGACAGCGAGGATAAAAATAATAATGCATCATAATAAAAACTTGCTAACTGTAACAAGCAGAAGAAAAGATGACTTTGTTTGTATTGAGTTACATTAAAAATCAGAAGTTCTCTGAAGCCTGTTTGATTTTATGCATGAGCAATTAAGAAAAAAGTGTGTTGTTTACAGCTCTGTATTGTAATTTAGTGTAATTAAAATGACCAAATTCTTCAGTCCATGAGAAAATTTTAAGAAGTGTTGATGCATTCTCACTTAACCACAGCTGTTTAATAAATAATGCTTTTGTTCATTCATTTTTTAAATCACCTAATGTTAAGATGCCAAATTACCCTGTATACAGTTAAACCACTAAATGAATATCACTCTAAACTGTTTTTAGAAATTAATATTGATAATATCTTTCATTTTGTACTGTAGCAGCTTTCAAAACAAAGATTAGACATTACAGGACAAGGGAGGAAACAAACAACAAATAGACATTTAAGAAGAGATAAAGGTGAAACAAATAAAGATATAGAAATCCTGGCAGGGCATTGAGATAAAAGCAAGGAATCGAATAAGTTTAAAGCTGAAAAACTGGCAAATTAAAAGTAAATGTAAAAAATAATAAAAATTAAAAATGATGGCTGGAAGAAAATGGTAAAACACAGACATAATTCAAAGTGGAGACAGAAAAAGCCTGCTTATAAAAATATGTCTTTAAGATAGATTTAAAAGATAAGCGAGCTCACCATTCTGATATCCTCAGGGAGATTGTTCCAAAGAGTGGGTGCCCGGACAGAAAAAAAGATCATCTTTGGTTCTCAATCGAGATGGATGGCCAGCAGAGCCTTGGCTGAGGACCTCAGGTTATGACCAAGGGTGTACAGCGTCAGAAAATGTGAAATATACTTTGGTGCAGACCTAGAGCGGGCCTTAAACGTCAACAATAAAAGCTTAAAATCAATTCAAAAAGAAATACATAAACAATGAAGGAAAGCTAAAATCAAATAAAAATCAAAAATCTAATAATCAAACCCAACCAATATAACCCCCCCCCCCAATAAAATTATGAATTATCTTGCATAAATAGGCTGTTGATTGTCTTTACTTGTTTCAGGTATTATCATCAAAATAGTTGCATGTTTAATAATCTGGGAATTTACCCAGATCTTGACCCCCCCAGTGTTCAGCACAAAGTTACGCCGATGCCAAAAGGTCATTCTCGGTGAGAACAACTGTGACTCACCAATGACAACACTAAAAGACCTTTCCCATAAGAAGTAAAACCACCTCAGAACTGTACCAGTGATGCCAACTCAGTTTTGGAGACAATCCAATAAGATATAGTAATCCACAGTGTAGCACTCAGATCTAATGAAACTAAAACAGAGGATTTGGATTTACCACCATCAGCTGCAACCAGCAAATCATTCATCACTCCGAGGAGTGCTGTCTCTGCACTACAGTTTGTTCTAAAACATGATTGTATCAAAGAGCGAATTTCTTTAAAAAGCAATCGATTGTTCAGTGACAATGTTTTCTAAAACACTGGAGTGAAATGGAAATTTGGAAATAGGTCTAAAATTATTCAAGAAATCGAGGTTTTACGATTGCTCTTTTTGTTTATTTGTTTTTTAATAAACATGTCCAAAACCAGTTAGAAGTGAGAACGTTTTTTCTAGATAGAATTTACATTTCATAAACTTTCTTTGAGGGCTTCATTTTGTTAAACACCTCAGTAAGCTTCTCAATAGAAACTGAGTTATTGAAAGAGTAAAAGTGAACTTTAGTTTTTGTAGATTCAATAGATTCTTAAGTTAAAAAAACACATTTTAAAGACAAAAAAGCTTAAAAAACAGGAAACCTTGAAATGTTGATGGATTTAGTGATTTTCTACTCTATGTGCCTTATAGCAAACATAACTGCATAACGGCATTTCAACACCAATGAGATAATATTGATAGAGAAAAGCGTTTCTATATTTCTCTGTTTCTTTCCAGTTCTTTCCAAAGAAGGTCATCATACAGGATGAATGTACACTGCCTCAAACCATTTTTAAGCTTCTGCAGTGGAGCGTTTAAATTTAGGCTGATGATGCGGTTCAGTTTGATTTGTAAATTCTACTTTTTGCACTAGCAGAAATAGCTGGGGCTTGGAATGCAGCCATGGTGGCCCATATAACTTCTGATTATAGATTTTTTAATTCAGTTGGCTAAATCCACAAAGAACAGTAAGCCTCAGAGCAGCAATGCAAGTCAGCTGATCTCTGGCTGTTCACAAAGAAAAATCTAAAAATCTACTGGAGCTTTCAACATAAATTACCATGTGATTTACTTCTAAGTGACTGTTTTCCTCATGCTTAGTTGGTTTAGCTTGTGTCATTTCAAATAAACTTTGATATCTGTTAATGTACTGAAAAGAACGCTAAGCTCAGTTGGTAAAACAAGTGAACCTGCTCCAACCCTTCAGTTCACATTGTCCAAAACAACACTCGGGTAAGATAGCTGCTGATACAAGCTTTGCTGCCACCAGAAATGATAGCAAATTAAATTTGCTGTTAGCAATTGTAGAATTCACTGTGTAGTTTGTAGTCTTATCATTTAGATCAAATCTTTTTTCCAACGCTACATGTTCCATGACATTTAGTAACACATGTTTACCTTGCTCACTGGCATACATTTGTTTATATATTTGTTTTCCCCCAGCAAAATCTGTCAGATCTTGCTTTGCCTATCAAAGATAAAATCTCAGGTTTTATTTTTTGTTTATTTGAATTCATTCAAATTATTCTTTGTTTTAAAAATCAGTGAACCATTGTTACATGTCTGAGTGAGATGGTAAGAGGAACTACTGCCAATAATGGTTTCTAGTCTCACACCTGCCCAGTTTGACTATGCTAGTTTGTGTTGAATAATAACACAATTAGTGTTAATAGTCTATGTGACTACATTTCTTTGAGTTCCACGAAGACGACTGTACAAAACTTTAGAAACTTAAAGAAGTCCAGTTGGTTTCTTTCTCCTTACATTACCATGACTGAGATGACTGAGAACCTACACAAACATAACACAATTAACTTGTAATTTTACAGGAGATAGCTTAAAAGTCACTGTTCAGAATGTGTAACAAAAGGTTAAATGATTTAGATGTCACAGTACAGACATCATCCATGGCAGTGAATAGCTTAGCCCTGGTAAGTCTCCAAAGGGACACAGAGAGGTGAGATAAAAAGGGGCTAAAGAAAATCTCTGTGTGAAGCTTAAGCCTTGGAAACTGATGTCCTTATAAGTGTTCATCTGTCCCACACAGTCCGACTGAGTCAGACACCATGGAAAGCGGCTTACAGCTATTGTTGTGCTCTCAGCTGTTAAAGGTTGTATGAAAGCCTAGTGCAAGAAGGGCAGGAATGATGCCACACTGTTCGTTCTTGTTTTACTGAATAAGCCTTGAGTCTACAAAGGTATTTTATGTTGACATTTAAGCAAAGAGCACAGTTTGAATATTAAATGTCTCAGTGCTGTTTTCTGGCATTAAACCAATTGTTTACAAGCATTCTGCTTCTCAGTTGAGGATGTTTTCACTTTTGACTGAGCTGTTTTATGCACTCATATTCAGTTTGGTGCTGCCGGCTGATGCATTGACAATCCTAACAAGGCCAGAGTTTTGCATCAGACCCCAGAAAGGTCAATGCAGAAAGAGAGAGTAACATATGGTAGTTTTTTTTTTTTTTTTATGTCATACTAGGATTTTGTATCACATGATTTTATGTCAAAATAATTTTTTACTGCGGCGTTATTTTCATGATTTGGGTTTTAAATGCATTGACCTTGTGATTGCTATCTTGCAGCGATCTGAGTTTAGATGTGAACAAGCAGTAGCTTTTACTCTGAGCCCCTCCCAACTGATAGCACACCTCATCCTGTCTCTGAGGCTGAGCCCAGATACCTTTTGGAGAAAGTTTATATCAGCCGCTTGTCATATCCACAACCTTATTCTCTGGACACCACTCAGCTTGTGGCCAAAGTTCAAGACAGAAAAATAGACTGGCCAGTAAAACAACACCTTTGCATTAACTCTCAGCCACTTAAACTTAAACAGACACATACTACACCTATAAACTAATACTTTTATCTAATGGAAAAATGCCATTTTATTTGCAAAAGTGAACATTCAAAAATATCATAAAAAATATGCAATATTTAACCCTTACATACTGTACAGGTTAAATTCAATCCATTTTGACATTTGACAGGAATAAATAATACCTTAAATGTCATTTTTTCTTAAAGGACTTGATCATTGCACAAAAGGAACAGAGGCCATACAGACAAGAGAAGGTGCTTTGAGAGAGGGTGGCTTTCTGTATGGTTTTGATTCGTCTTCCACCAGGTATTCAAGCTCCCTTTCCCAGTCCACAAACATGCATGTTAAGCTAATGGATGATTCTCATTTGGTGATCTAGATAAAGTGCTTAAGGTGAGTGGGACTTGTACTGAAATGCACTTTGAATGGTCACTAAGACTAGGAAGGTATTACATAAATATAAACACATTACATTTGTAATGATCTAAAAACAAAAAAGAGTGAATTTAGTTTTAGTTACCTGAGATTTATACTCCGCTAACTGAGATAAAAATGGAGGGGTTTGAGAATCATAATATTATAAAACCACCTGAGCTGAAATTTCAATGATGGTGGGAAACACACGTGCAAGTGTCACATATACAAGGTGTCTTATCACTGTTTTGAATGGACTAGAGCAGTTTGCAATAAGAATTTTTTTTAAATGTTTTGTATTCTACATTTTAGTTAGCGTTGAATATTTATCATTATAAGTTGCATTTATGAGTATTTATTGTATTATATAGCAGTGACATTTTTTAAGTGTTGTAACAGTAATTTATTGTTATATAATAGTTCTCGCCATTTTCACTCAATAAAATATTTTCAAATCATTATGACTATTATGTTTTGTATCTAAATAAATAAGTCTACCTACTATTTTTAAATGTCAGATTATGTATTTGTGCATTCTATAAAGATCTGTTGATCAAAATTATATTTATTATGAAGGATTCTTGGCTCAGGTCAGAATTGGCAAATGGGACCAAAAAATCTTGGAAATTTTGTAATGGGTGGGTTCAAATTTTAAACAATGGTTTTACAAAGACACTTCTGGAAATCATGAAGTATAATTGATGCGGACAATAAAGCACTGACTATTAAAATGTCTATTTTTTCTTTAAATTCATTCTTGAAATATATGACTTGCTACATTCCAGTTTTCAAATACAGAATTTTACTCAGTGTTGCATCACGCAATTCAGGCTTTTTTCTTCATAAAGAATTTAACACAGTTCCTTTACTGAAGCACGGTCATGGAAGGTATATGTTTGTGCTTCAGTTAAGGCTTGCATTTTCAAAGTGTAAATAAATAGCATTACCCACTACCCCTCCCTGCACACAAACACACGGATGCACATAAACATGCATATGCATACACAAGCTCAGCGCTGCACCAGAGAGGAATGGAGCTGAGCATCAGAGCCAGAGGGACTAACTGTCAGAGGAGGCTTCTACATGCATCGATGCAACCTGATGGTCCAGAACTACATTTCTTCATGTGGGCCTTGCTGGGAGGAAAAGAATCTCAGTTCAACTTCATACTCCCCTTCCCAGTTAGCAAGCACTATTCTCGCTAATCAGGCAGTGGAGTGACAGGTTAATTTGGTCACTCAGGTAGAGCGTGATTGGCACTATACTATGAATAAATCAATGTTTGAACAAAGGGAACATAGCATCTTAAAAGAACCTTTTCAATCAAATGAGCAAGTGTGTTGCTCATGTATGCATGCTTGCACATGCATGGTAGAAAAGAGTCATAAACTTCCATACACCTAGGGAATAAAGATGTATTTTAACAATACACACATTTGACTCCAGACCTGTATTTTTCTCATTCAATGGGCACAAATATATTTTAGATTCCCATTTGTTTATAAGGTACATGTTTTGACGGTTATGTGCTAGAGAAGGTTATATATGGTCTTATAGCTGCCATATCACCAGAATCTATGTCTGTGAGCTCACAATCTATTTTAAGAACACTCATAACAATAACACTTGTCACTGTTCTCTCAGTACATGCAGTGTACTTTTCTGAGCAGATTCTCATTCCCAATTTGTCAAATACTGCTGCTTCATTGAAACTGCTGGCATTTCAGAGATACTCACAAGTGTCAAGAGTCATTTAGTGTTCGTGCTGTGATGTTCAGGCCACAGCAATAAGTAAAGCTGATCTCCCAACTTTTCAAACACTAACATTTAGTTTGAACTCCTTTGGATCTGATTTTACCAAATGAGCTGTAGCTGTAATTTTTTCCACATTCCTTCATGTTGTGAAAGAGTAAATTACATTTTATATATACTGTAAATAAAAACAATCAGGTACCAAGCAAAAGTAATCACTAAAAGCAGATTTAAAAAAGTATCAAACACAAGCACGACATGGACTGTTCTCTCTCCTGGTTGGCCATCTTGCAAATTTACACCACTGCCACCCTCCTTGTCTCTCCTGGTTACAGACTTTGCCATGCTATGAAAAGCATTATGGTTACCTGTGTGTATCCAGTATTGCAGTTGTTGTCACAGGAGATTTGTGCTATGTCTCAGTTTAATGCCAGCAGTTACTTATGTGGCAATATTTGATGCCTTGGGATGAAGTTGATTTTTTTCCCACACTGTCTATATGTGATAGAAGATTGCTGCCACTCTACACTGTATGTTTATTTATCACTACAGTTTAATAATGTTGCCTGCTACCTCTATTTTACCAGAAGCCTAAACTCTAAGTGCTTACATGAAATAACCAAAATAATGCTTTCTTTTTTCAAGAACCCAATTCTTTAAAGTGGTAATATATTAAAGTATCACTATGGTGCTCAGTAAAATATCAAAAGTAACAGCCAGAACTAACATGACGCACGAAGGCTAAATTTAGCTGTACATTTGGCTGTACAGCGTAAGTAAACTTGGTGACAGTACAAATAACTCTTGAAAGGGTTAATATGGGTATTTTTTAACAACCCACAAGAAGTCTGAAATGAAAAGCCCTTTGAGAGCTCTAACAATTTGCATATTTATATTGCTTGTTATGAGAACAGCAGATTAGGCACACTCTAACAGATGGATCTTTTCAGTTGCTGGAACTTGAAATTGTTATGCAGAAAGCAGAGCTTTTTGAATTACTTGGATGAATCTACTATGTAAAAGTCAATTGCTTCACTTTATGTGGAATATGTTTAAGCCAAACTTGTTCCACACAAAGCCACCTTTTTTTTTTTTTTCTGTGTGACTTCATAATAAAGGACAGAAGTGAATCTATATTAGTTAATGGTTAATGCTAATGAAAGAAGGTAGTCTATAATGGTATAATGTAGGGGTTTACAGTGACCGTATGTCATATACTATTCAATTTCAGCAGCTATTGTATGATCTCACTTGCCCTCTAAGGCATTGTGTATTTATTTATTGTCATTGTAAGGATTTAGGCCTACAGTGTGTGTTCCATACTCTGACCTCTTGTCCAGTGTCTTCATGCATGTGTTAGTTTTCTTGTTGATTTCCAGTTATACTTTGAGCATTGGTTTTCTTCCGTGCCTTGTGTTACACAGACCGACCTGTGTATCCCCTTCTGCTCCAACACAGTGTCGCGGCAAAACATATAATAGACACACCGATCCACCGTGTCCATTTCATGCCTTGCCTCTCCCAAGCGTGAAATGAAAGAGCTGCAGTACCAACAGAGGGAGATATTTTATTTCAAGCAACATGAAAATAATAACAGGAACGCATTTGAAAAGACATTATTTGCACATTTACATGTAAATACATATTAGCCTCCTAACTTCATATGTTTTTGTCTCACTACCAACTTGTTGACTTTAAATATGTTTTCTCCCCCTGCTGGTAATGCAGCTTCTGCATGCAGTAATGCAACTTCTGCATCTATGTCCATCTCATACTTTGGAGAGGCAAAGCTCAAAATGGACACAGTGGACTGGTGTGTCTATTACACACTTTGCCATGACAATGGGTTGTCTGCTCTGTGTCCTCAGTTATGCTGGTTATCACGATTGCTGCAGAAGCACTATACTAATTGTGAAATTAATAATTTAACTGAGCTTGCATTGCAATAACTTATCAGCTTTATGAGTGTTTAAGTTTTTCATTACCAAATTGTATGAATTATTGTAAGTTATAGTTGAAGTGTATCAGTAGAATTTAGTTCAGGAAGCACAAAGACTTGATGCCCAATACTGTATCAGATACCTGATGGTAGCAAGAAAAAACACACAATAAACCTTTGACTATCCAGCCGTAAAGGATGCTAACTGGATGTGCATTTGTATAAAATAGTTAACCCCTTAAGTGCCAAAAAACCCAGTAATATTATATAGAAAAACAGAAACAAAACATTTGGACTATTATAATGAGAAATGTGCATTTTAAATAACTTTTCTGTTACATGAGAAGACCAAACAAAACTCCTCATAGCATTTGTCATTTATGATGCATAACTTTCTGTCACTAAACATAAGCAGCTGCTGAATTTTCTTTAACTTCAGCCTTTTCAGATTAAGATGGATTTGCATCTAAGACTGAATAATTTATTAACAGTGTGTCTTTTGGTGTCAATAGTCAAAGGAGCTTGCAAAGAAAAGCGTCTGGACTTCTTTAAGTTACTTGAAGACGTTTCACCTCTCATCCGAGAAGCTTCTTCAGTTCTAAGGTCAAATGGTGGGGAGTCCCAGATTTAAACCTAGTGGGAGTATCCCCCCACAGAGGGACAAAAGGACCCCCTGATGATCCTCTAATCGCCTGAGCCAAGGTGTGAAACTGGGTGTGGGTCCCAATCAGCCAGAGTTTCGGGTGAGCTCATTGTGAAACCTGGCCCCACCTTATCATGCGAAGTCCTGAGGTCAGATGGCCCAGGATGTGAGTGGGCGTTAAGGCGTCTGGGGAGGGATCTCAGAACTGGATTATAGATGGCAGACAGTTGGTGTCGTAAACCACCGCCTCTGTTCAAAGATGGTCGCTCACAGTGGACATAGATGGCTTCTTTCACCCCTCTTTCAAACCATCTGTCCAAAATGTGAACATTGGCATCCTCGAAAGAGTGTCCTTTATCCTTAAGATGCAGATGGACTGCTGAGTCTTGTCCTGTGGAGGTGGCTCTTCTATGTTGTGCCATGCGCTTGAGAAGTGGCTGTTTGGTCTCTCCAATGTAGAGGTCATTTGACCTTAGAACTGAAGAAGCTTCTCGGATGAGAGGTGAAACGTCTTCAAACAACCTAAAGAAGTCCAGACGCTTTTCTTTGCAAGCTCCTTTGACTACGATGACCTGGATGACTGAGAACCTTCACAGACATTTTGGTGTCAATAATTTGAAAAATCCTTATTGGAAAAAGAGATTTGTAGAAATGATACAGCTACTAGCTTTCCTTTATCTGACCATTGCACATCAGACGATACAATGCCAGTTGTAATCTTTATACCTAAAATTGAAACACACAATCAGATGACAGCCCAAAGAAAAAAAGAGATACAAATGCTGTTTTAACACAAAATACAATTTTGAGGGAATCATGCTTTATGATAGGTGTTGTGCTGCTGGAAAATATTGGATATTTTTCCGCTGTAACTTTGAAGTCCCCTCCAGACACACCCTGAAGACTAAGGAGGCAGTAGGGAGGCAGCAGGGTAGATTGTGGGTCACTGTCCAGAGAAATGATGAGAGTGGTAATCACAGAATCAAAGCCTAGCTTCTGTATTGGGAAGATAATGGGATTGGAAACCTACAGACAGAGTAGAAACTTTGATGAAAGGCTCATGACTTGGAAACGCAAACAAAAATCCGTTTTAACAGCTCCAACATCCATAAAAATATACCATATGTATTCAGCGGAAAAGGTGACCACTCGAGTCTCTCCCTTTCTCTCTCTCTTTGGGTGTATGTGTATGTGTGTGTGTGTGCACCTTTGCTTTTTTGTTTCTCTGAACACATCACATCAATCACGATTTAAAAGACAGCACGTTGCTCTATTCATTGCGTTTTTATGTTTTTTTACGAAGCAGGACTGATAGGGAATTCTCACATGTGGCTCACTCATTTTATGTGTGACACAGAGCACTTTGTAAGTCTTTGTGAAGATAAATGATCTCAAATGTTATGACTTGCCTGTGTGTAGAACAGCCAAGCACAAAACACTGAAACATCTTTTTTTTCAGTTGGTGATGTGTATGTTTAGTTATAAGAGGAGGTAAGGTTGAAGTACGTATGAATTATGTCAGTTGTTATTGGATTATCAGGCCTTAATAAAGTCAATAATATAATTTGCAATAAACAATATACGTATTTTATGCACCACAATCATTTTTTTCTGAAACACAGCCTGAGCGTAATCCAATTCCAGAACCAATATCTTGGGCGGCTACTGTCTCAGAAGCTATAGACTGACAAAGCTTTTGGCACTGACAGCCTCTCTAGCATTATGTACTATAAGTGAATTAAATTACTGCTCCAATCTCCTTCCTGGTGATGGACTGTGTTTATTAGACTGATCTACATCCACAATACTATTTCTGTGTCTCAACTTCATCTCCTATCCTGGTGGTTGAGTGAAAAATGCAAGTACTGTGCAATAACAGCTCGCTACTTGTCTAATGAGTAGATATGTTTAATATATTATTCTCAAGTGTTTTGGCTAAGTGCTGCACTGTCAGTATATATGACATGTCCTACCTTGATTTTTCTTCCTCTGCCAACATTCAAGAATTTTACTGAACATACAGGGAGTGCAGAATTATTAGGAAAGTTGTATTTTTGAGGAATAATTTTATTATTGAACAACAACCATGTTCTCAATGAACCCAAAAAACTCATTAATATCAAAGCTGAATGTTTTTGGAAGTAGTTTTTAGTTTGTTTTTAGTTTTAGCTATTTTAGGGGGATATCTGTGTGTGCAGGTGACTATTACTGTGCATAATTATTAGGCAACTTAACAAAAAACAAATATATACCCATTTCAATTATTTATTTTTACCAGTGAAACCAATATAACATCTCCACATTCACAAATATACATTTCTGACATTCAAAAACAAAACAAAAACAAATCAGCGACCAATATAGCCACCTTTCTTTGCAAGGACACTCAAAAGCCTGCCATCCATGGATTCTGTCAGTGTTTTGATCTGTTCACCATCAACATTGCGTGCAGCAGCAACCACAGCCTCCCAGACACTGTTCAGAGAGGTGTACTGTTTTCCCTCCTTGTAAATCTTACATTTGATGATGGACCACAGGTTCTCAATGGGGTTCAGATCAGGTGAACAAGGTGGCCATGTCATTAGTTTTTCTTCTTTTATACCCTTTCTTGCCAGCCACGCTGTGGAGTACTTGGACGCGTGTGATGGAGCATTGTCCTGCATGAAAATCATGTTTTTCTTGAAGGATGCAGACTTCTTCCTGTACCACTGCTTGAAGAAGGTGTCTTCCAGAAACTGGCAGTAGGACTGGGAGTTGAGCTTGACTCCATCCTCAACCCGAAAAGGCTCCACAAGCTCATCTTTGATGATACCAGCCCAAACCAGTACTCCACCTCCACCTTGCTGGCGTCTGAGTCGGACTGGAGCTCTCTGCCCTTTACCAATCCAGCCACGGGCCCATCCATCTGGCCCATCAAGACTCACTCTCATTTCATCAGTCCATAAAACCTTAGAAAAACCAGTCTTGAGATATTTCTTGGCCCAGTCTTGACGTTTCAGCTTGTGTGTCTTGTTCAGTGGTGGTCATCTTTCAGCCTTTCTTACCTTGGCCATGTCTCTGAGTATTGCACACCTTGTGCTTTTGGGCACTCCAGTGATGTTGCAGCTCTGAAATATGGCCAAACTGGTGGCAAGTGGCATCTTGGCAGCTGCACGCTTGACTTTTCTCAGTTCATGGGCAGTTATTTTGCGCCTTGGTTTTTCCACACGCTTCTTGCGACCCTGTTGACTATTTTGAATGAAACGCTTGATTGTTCGATGATCACGCTTCAGAAGCTTTGCAATTTTGAGACTGCTGCATCCCTCTGCAAGATATCTCACTATTTTTGACTTTTCTGTGCCTGTCAAGTCCTTCTTTTGACCCATTTTGCCAAAGGAAAGGACGTTGCCTAATAATTATGCACACCTGATATAGGGTGTTGATGTCATTAGACCACACCCCTTCTCATTACAGAGATGCACATCACCTAATATGCTTAATTGGTAGTAGGCTTTCGAGCCTATACAGCTTGGAGTAAGACAACATGCATGAAGAGGATGATGTGGACAAAATACTCATTTGCCTAATAATTCTGCACTCCCTGTACGATGAGAGCGAAAATACTCTCTTCTCTATTTCCACAATATAATACACATCAAAGAGTTACAATAGTATTAGCATGCAACTTCTAAAATAATGTGCAGGGCCTATGTTATAATATATGAAGAAGTTATGAAACAAAAACAGACCAGAAAGTACCTCGAACAGTGACCAACAACGAATTATTCCGGTAGCGTTTCTGTCTCCCTGTGACGAGTATAATTTTTTATGCCCCAATTAATGTACACTTATTTCTTCCCTGCTGACATATAGATGGATTTTAATGCTTGTTTTAGCAATGAAATGGATGACACACATTACCACATCCAGGTAATCATTTGTCCAGTGCATTAAACTGCATTACATTTATCATTTGAACTAACCTTTTCAGTGTAGGAAAATACATGGACCAGGTTTATTGTATTATAAATTGCAGTCTTCATTTAGTATGTGTAAAATATTGTTTTTTTTGTGGATAAGACTCTCTCAGAAGTGCACTTGTCCAGAGTCAGTGTTCGGAAATGTTTTGCATCCATCTTTGCCAGTGCCAAGTGACAATCTGGGATCCACTCTTGATTCTTTTATATTGTTTTCTGTCATGTACCTCAGAAAGATAGAGGTAGCAAAGCCTCTGCTCCTGCTGCATACCTACCACTGTAACAAGAATCCCCTCTGCAACCCAAGGTTAATACTTCCTGCTAGTATCATAAAGATAGTCCTCTTGATTATGACTGATCAGGCTTTTATCGTGCTTCGTTGCATGACTCATTTGTGGAAGTACTACTATGCTCTAGATTGACAATAGTCCTCTGAGAAAAATTGGAAGGTATAGCTATTGCTAGGAAAGATGTCACCACCCCTCCCAAAAAAACCCCCAACAACATAAAAATAAAATAAATAAATAAAAACAGTTCTTCAGGAGTGTCATCTGCATCTCAACTAAGTTCATGGAAACAAAGAGTTGGGAGTGTAATGAGAAGTCACAGTGTTAGCGCGTTTTGATTTGCAGTTTGACCTGGCAGGTTTGTTAATCGTCTCAAACTCCTTGCGATTACAATCAGTCATTCGTGCCTCCTGCTGTGGTGATGGCAGATTTATGGAAATTAGGGCATCATAATCCTGATCAGGTTGTGTCGGCTTACTGTGCATAGAGCTCTGCGACCCTGCAGTAATTGCCTCTTACAATCTTCTAAATCTTGCTTGACATACCAGCAAATCCACGAGTCCCTGTTGTTTTTTAGTAGTGACCTTGCCTTGATGTTAAAGCTTTGGAGCAGGCATTCTTTGGAACGTGAAGGGAATACAGTGTTTGACTTAAGATTTCATATGCATTTTATTTTCGTATCTTTCATATTTCTGTAAAAAAATCTCTTCCAAAAATTAGCTGCCCAAAAAAAGTCAATTCAGGTAAAGTAAGGTTACCTAGAAATCAGTGACACTCACCAATAACAAGCAGAATGGAGTAACAGGGAGGAGCAGAAATCTGAGTCCTCAAAAGCAGATTAATTACCCTAAAACACTGATAAGGTTCAAATCCTACATTTCCTGGAGGCTGTACATAATACTTTATTAACTACACATAATTGACCACAATTAGAAAATGGTCTTTGATCTTTTCTGCAAGAAACTGCATCATTTTCCACAATGTCTGCTTTAAATGTGAAAAATAGACAGTAATTAGCTTTGTTCCGTGTAACTGTGAATGTTAATATTGTGAGTACATACAAACTTTATTGGTTCCTAAAATATGTCAAATCTATTAATTGTTTAACAACAAGAACATAGAATAATGATTATAATTTGATTAGTTTTCTTCCATTTTCAAAACCACAAATACTCTTATTCTAGGCCTAAAGAGTTTAATGGTCTAAAGACCCTATGCACATAAACCAGTGCAAATTGTCTTCTCACATTGAAGTTAATATTGATGTTAAGTATATTTGTGCTTCAAGTATGGGAATGTAAATAATAAAACAGACCTGTGAAAAATAAATTTTTCAGTGGACTCTTCAGAATCCTGTGAAAGCTAACTATAAAGCTTGATTCAGTAGCTTGCAGAACCACCTTTAGCAGTAATAACTTTCAGTGTGACTTTATAAGTCTCTCACAGGTTTGCAGGCATCTGTTTATGCACAGGTCTTGCCTCGTCATTTCACTGAGGTTGGCTTTTAAATTTTGGTTGGACCTCTTCTGGACAGGGATCTCAGTGGTTGTTTCTGGATCTGCTGGAGCCGCTCGTCCAGTATGGGTCTATTGCCTTCACCCTCCACACCTGTCCAGCTTCTCCAGCTCCTCTCTCAGCGCTTGGTATTTCTTGAGCTTCTCGTGTTCCTTCTCCTGATGTTGCTTTCACTTCGTATAGCTACATCAATAGGACTTGCCTTACTCTCTGTAATTATTTGGTGGTTATATATACTCTTCCAGTAATCCTTCTTCTCTGGTCTTGCTGGGGCTGTTCTCTTATTGCTGCCCTGCCACTGAGCTTACACCTTGGATGGTTCAGTGAAGTACAGCTGGTTCATTCTCCTGGCTTCCTTGTCTTACGTCTTAGGCACCCTATCTTAACACCTTTCTGCAGCCTCAATATTTGACTAATTTCCCTCCATGCTGCATTGATCTTGGCGTCTAGTCTCCTTTTCCATGGAAGGAGAGTAGAGGTCATCTTGTAGGCTGTTCATCTTGTAGCCAAGCATCGCAAAAATGATCGCTGTTGTTGTGTAGATCAGCTGGTTGGTTGTGGTGATGATCACAGAAGGGATTTTCCATAATGCTCACACTGCTAATGAATACATGCCAATACTAAACTCCTTCAACACATCAGCTGGTCGTGGGGTGGGGATGATGACATCTCCCCCATGACCTGAAGTTCTGGCTAACCCTTGCATATGTGTTGTATGGGGGAGATATTATCACCCCCACACTCCGACACTGGGTACCAAGCCCTATATATATATATATATATATATATATATATATATATATATATATAGATAGATAGATAGATAGATAGATAGATAGATAGATAGATAGATAGATAGATAGATAAGTGTGTGTGTGTGTGTATAAGAGAGAGAGCTAGAATAGATGTGTGTGCATAACTGCAGCATTGGCTATTATACTGCTTATTACTATTATAACTACAAATATTAACTTACCATCCTGCCAAATCAGCAGGCAAAAGAGCACATGAAATATTCACTCAACAAACCTTCACCCATGAGCTGCTGTGCTGTGATAGACTGACAATAACAAAGTATCTCATGTGCATCTTGATTACATGTAAAGGGAGGATAGTCAGTCATCTGTAACTCAGTTACAAGAAGACAACAAAGGAGCGGTATGATCAGTTTTGTCTGGAATCCACATAGCAATCATATTTGCTGCTTGTAAATTGAATTAAAGGACAGGAATGGGAGCAGGTAAAAGGCAGACACAAGAGGGCTCTTTGCTCGTCAAGACTAATTGTGTCTCAGAGTGACACGAAGGCTTGAATAGAGAGAGAGCTGCTGTAATCAGAGGGCTGTGTGCTTGTTCATCAGCCCAGAACCTTTCTGCACCATTGGGTCCTCTGTCTGAGCCTGTGACAACAGAAGGAACTGCAGTACACTGATTGCACCATCAACCCTGTAGCAGGGAAATACAGTTATTTTAGCCTTTATAATATTTAGGAAAATCAGAATGTCATATTGTCTGCTGGGCTTTGTGGCTACTGTAAGTACTTTAAACTCTAACAATAGTGAGTAATCTGACTCTGACACCAGAAAAAGCATATTAGAGATGAAAGCATCATAGAGACGGTTCTGCTGCTTAATTTTAATTACATTATAAAATAACTTTTTTTTTTAAATTCCAGGGAATTTAGACATAACATACTCTGCCTGAATCCAGAGCATCACTTTATTTTTAGAAGTGCTTTTTTTATGCTGTTCCTTCTGCTTCATTGATTTGTACACAGTAGGTGAAGAGCCCAAAATGAACTCCTCACAAGGATGAATACTGTAGAATCTGTTTAAAGCCACTGGACCATGGAGTTACCTCAACTGACTACAGGGCTGAATTAACCTAAGACATCTAAAATCGTTGTTGGTTTCAGGCCTACATTCACTTTTGAGTTTGTGATACTGGCCAGTTCATCATTTTTGGGCTCAGTCTTCCCAGTGTCCCTGGGTCACTGATGCAAAATGAATGAATAGCTGTAATTTTACTTTTGTTTGTATGTCAAATCATGCCTGATAGCAGAGGATATAGTTAATACATGCAAAGGTTGGTACAACTTTAATACTGTTTGGCAACACAAATATACACAGCATAAAGGCATACAGCCTCCAAGGTTTCACCTGCCATCTGCATTTACAAATGCACACATGACATACAGTAGCCATTTCATAATGACACAGTAAAAACACCAGCAGTATCTTTCAGTGACTGTCCCCATTGGAGTGGTATTTAATTAGAGATGCATCCATGCACTGGAGAGGTGTGCATCACTCCTCAATTCCTCTGGCAACTCAAATGACCAGCGAGGTGGCAATAATCAGAACCACTGAAGACACGTGAGACAGGCAAGAGAGTAGTCAGACATGCAAAATCTCTTGAAATAGGGAATGCATTGTTATTGATGTATATTTGTGGGGAACTATCTATTTCAAACTTTTGAATGTATTTAAAAATAATAAAATAATGAATTAACAAACTGAGGCTGAGATAAGAAAGGCAGAATGTAGAACATTTTCTAGCTCCACCTGTACCAGTATGTTGGGATAAAAGGAAGGTCATAAGTTTATATGGACATTTGGTATTCAGTGAAATGGCAAAAATGCCATTCTGTACAGCTTTGCTTCCAAAGCCTTTTGGGTGTTATTTTCCTATATTGTTTTCCAATGTGGCTTATAGCGGTACTACACCTGCTGCATACTTGGCTTAAGGTTCTGGCAGAATAATATCAAGCAAATAAAAAGGAAAATATATATTCCATCTGTGTCTTTTTGGGGTTATCGGGTAGAATACGTGATCTCGACACCATAAAAAAAATCTTGCCTCTCAAGGCTTACCATAAAGATAATTACTTCTGTCAAAAGTTACTGTATACCCCCAAAAACATTTTTTCTTTTTGTATTTCTGTCTGGAGGAGTGAACTCTGATGGGTGAAATACTATTGGCGAGATCAGTACAGTGGTGAAAACAAACAGGGTGGGTGAACTCAGCTGAGGATGACTGCATATCCCGAGGGATTGTTGTTTCAGATATGCTTCTGTGCTCTTCACAGTGTTAAAAACCTCTTATGATTTCTTTTCCCATTCAGTATCTGTAAGTTAAGTTCAGCTTACCTTCGAATGGGTTATATGACTAAAATAGAAAGAATTCTATACTATTAGGCCGGTTGTTTTTGTTGTGTATTTATGTGACTTAACACTTTGCATTTGAATTAATTTTTGGATGTATGAAAGAAATATTGGATGTTGCAACAGCTCTTGGTGTTATTTATTTATTCAAAGTTTAACCTTCTGCACCGTTTACTAGACAAATATCTGACATAGTAGTACAACCCACAACCTTTTGATACTGTGTCTGCAATGTGTGACAGCAAAATAATGCTTATCTTCTAAAATTCTCCAAAGTTACACAGAGAAAAAAGCTTACCATATAATTTGTTTAGTCCTTCTTTAAACACTGTAGGGGGTTTAAATATATATATATATACATATACATATATACATATTTACAGTAGAGATTTATTCAAAGAATTAACATAGTAAATTCTACAATAAGTTTTTCCTACATTTTGTTTGTCTGAAGAAATCAGTATTTTTCTCTTCAGTCATTATCACACTGACATTGGCCTTAACTGACATGTGATAATTATATGTTTTAAAGAAGAATAAAGTACAGACAGTGCAGAATAAAAAAACAACATTAACCTTAAAGTTCAGTTAGAGAAAGCAGTCTTGATAGATGTATGTCAGGCTAAAGCAAATTGGATTTTCCTGTATCTTTCGAATCAGAAGAGACTTCCTTTTGTGATGAATGATGACATTTATTTGATTTGGGAGATATTACAGTAGGTACTGTCAGGAAATATAAATGGATATAGAGCTACAATCATATTTTAGCAGAAGACCAATACTCCTGTGGATGTGCAGCAGGGATGGCAAAGGTGAGAGAAACAGCCAGTTGTAAACCAAAAGTATGACAGGACGGGAGGGGTGGGGGTATATATTAGTGAAATACTCCAAAAAATAACTTCATGTAAGTGGCAGATTCTACGATGTATGAACAGTTACAGAATGTTTTTCATTGCTTGTTTAGTACTTGTGCAGTTAAACTACCAAAACTGTCTAAACATCTGACTTTTCAAAGAATCCACAAAATCTTCAAATCTTAGGCTGAGCATCAGTGCCAGAGCAGTTTGCTCATCCTGGATCCTTGGTCAGGTATGTGGGGCATTTAGTAAATGTGATGTAACGAACCTAAAAGAGCAAGCTGAAGACTGATATTGAATAAAATCCACCACATCTACATAGCCATGATTGTTCCTCCCTCTGTAAGTAAGGCTGGGAATGTTAAAGAGGATCTTAAGTTCAACAGGGAATAACTAAAGAAACATAATTAAAGAAGATGATGGATGATTTCATACCAGCTGATCAAGTAAGCAGTTTAGCAGCAACATTCTAAATTAGCTGCAAGCATTTTTATATATTTCAAAAAAGTCCAATATTAAAAAAAAAATCCCCAATCACCATCACCATGGCCAAATCAATAACCCATGCATGCAGACCGCTTCTACAAACATTTGTAAAAGAATTTGTCACTCTCAGAACTTTTGTAAATTCCAAAATCCCGGTTCTGTGACAGGACAACTCCAATTTTATTTATATAGGAAATTTCAAGACTGAAGTGAAATTGACTGCTTTATGCTAAGTGTAAAGTTGGGGTTGGGGGTTTCAATGTGACTGCACACCAGCTGCACATCACAAATCAAGGTCCATAAAGACTTGGATGATTGAGTTTGGTGTAGAAGAACTTGACTGGTCTTCACAGAGTCCTGACCATGACCTGACTGCAAGCCAGGCCTTCTCATCCAACATCAGTGTCTGACTTCACAAATGTGCTTGCATGCATTTTTTTTCCTCTGTGAAATGCTTTCAGTTTAGAATTTGCTTAGAAGTTACCATTGCTTCCATAATTAAACATATGGCATATAATCAAATTAAAACAAATAAACAATATATATATATATATATATATATATATATATATATATATATATATACTTAACCACTCATTGTACTATATAATGAATTGCCTCTGAGTATTCTACATGCAATGTAAATTACCAGCAAACACATGTAGAAGCTCTCATTTAATTAGAAAATCTAATATATTTTTCTGTTGCTGGAACACAAAGCAAGAGAAAATCACAAGGAGAAAAAGACAGAAAGAAAATGGGGCTATACTCATGGTGATTGAAGGCATGAAAAGTTGTTTATCGTTGGCCCGCAGATGTGACTGCTGCAGCACCGGAGGGCAGCAATTCTCTTATGCTGGTCAGGTAGCATGCTCCATTTCCTAACCTGTCAGCACGGACAAGCTAAACACAGGGCTTTTTGACATTGGCATTTTGCATCGCTCATTCTCACTGACAACTCCAATCGAAAGGAGGCTTGACATGATGTCGTTCCCAGTATCCTCCTTTGCAACCTATGTGCTGTGTTCACAGTCTGAGAGGCAGATCAGTGCTGTTTGTGATGGTTTCGTTTCCTGCAGGTATGAAAAGGAAATTGTCACATTTGGCATCCGTGCTCTTTGAAATTCAGATTTCATTTTAATGAAATCATGAAGTTCATATTTTAAGATCTTTTACATAAATTAAAGAATATAAAACAGGCTGAGGTTAAATCCATTTACTCCAAATTTGTGTTTTGGAGTTTTGTTATTTATATATAGACAAGTATGGTATCCACGGAAACGTCAGACTATCAGCTAAAAGCTCACTTCCATGACCACCAAACACCACCAAAACAACAAAAAATTAAAGAGGAGATAAACAGATTCCATGGAAAGATTTAAACACAAAGTTCAGAATCTCCTGTTTACCCAAAGCAAAAGCATGTACACAGACAAGCAATGTCTCTGCTGAAAGCACAGATCTCTCAGATTCCAAAATTGCAAATTTCATCACGTGCCAACCAAAATTCATTGAACCAGAAGCTAAAGAAAACCAAAATTATGCTTCACATTTGAAAACCCCCCCAGCATGAATTCTGTTTTACCTTTGCCATTTTGTTTCAATAAAATCCACGGTGGTGATATAACCGCATTCCCAGCACATTTCCATCTCTTAAGGTGTAACTTTGATCTGTTTCGCACGTCCATGTGTTGATTCATGGTTTTCTTTCATTTTCGGTCTACTGCAGCATGTTTTCAAAAGGGTTATATGCTATAAAAAAAAAAAAAAAAAAATGACACTCAGAAAAATATCTTTTATATTTGTTTGTGTTTCATCCTTGGTTACGTTGACACTTTCAAGCAGGAACCTCAGAAAGCCTCTGGGGTAAAACGGTAAACAAATAAGAAACTGAAATTGAGAAATTATAACACCAACCTATATAAAGTAAACAAAAAGTATGAATTAATTAATTAATTAAAAAATTGATTTAAATGTATTTATTTTTTTTCCCAAAATTGTGAGAGAATATAGTGCTTTTGGTTTATCAGGTAGCTACGTTTCCCATCTTAAGCCAAAGTCACTCAGGCCTATAAAACAGACACTGGTTGCTAGGGAAAAATACGTATTCGCCAACTAGTTGACGAGTGGTTCCTGGCAGTCTCTAGGTGAAATTAGTCGAGGGGACTAACAGATTACTGTGATTTCCAAAAGTTTGCATGGGAGATGTTGACTACTACTCCTAATGTATAAGCGATAGTAAAATATCGAAAGTGGGACACAAACCAGAAATAGAAAATTTTGACTTCAAATGAAAAGTTCTGCCTCATCACTGCCAACACATTAAAAATCATCATTCTCAGTTCCCTTGCTAGCATTTTAGCAATCAATAAAAGGTTTAAGGAAACAGGAACACACACAAACACATATTGTTAGCCTGTATGTAAAATATAGTATTAAGAACTCACCAATGCATACATTTATCTCTCCATTACAAACTCAATGCATGTTCAAAGTTATACATTTGCGGACAAATATGTGAGCCTAACTTTGGGTGAAGCAAACATTTAACTGGAAATAAAGTGACTTTATTGTTTTACATTTGAAATAACATCTCAGCATTATGAGTAAACCCAGAGGAGTCATTTTAAAGTCCCAGTGAATATGAGTCCACCCACGCTCACACGTATCACTCTCAGGGGAATAGGCAAAGTAGTGGGTGAGTCAGCTTGACTTAGAGGTTTACAGGGAGAGAGGATTTAGTAACAGGTTTTATCACCTCCATTCTTTTTGTTACAATCAAACACTCAGGCAATTTGAACTGTAATGTACCTTTGGAAAACAATTACTTAAACCCCACTTCTATCAGCCCACTATGACATTTAGGAAGGATGGCATCTAAAGACCTGTTGTTGGTTTGGATCCAAAACATAGTGGAGCATAGATTTTAAAGCACCGTTTTATTTATGTAAAAGTTCTTGGAAATGTATTGTAAATCATGTTTACATTCATGGGTAGTATAGTTCTGCAGTAGTTAGCACTCGTGCCTCACACAAAGAGGATTCCTTGCTCAAATACCCTGATTGGAACAATTCTGTGTGGTGGTGAGTATTTTTCTTTGTTAAGAAAACACCCAGTGTCAGCTCTAGCCTTATCCCTAGGGCTGATAAGCAGAAAACGAACAACCCAGTCATTGCTGGTAGTGGGTAGTAGTTTTCATGCATGTACTGCACTAGTTTTTGGTAGCAAATAAATAATTACTATAGTAGAGGACAATGTTAATGTGATTAATGTCAAAACTGTGTTCTACATTGTTTAGATGAAAACTGGATCTATGATCTATGAGCCATTTAACTCAAGATACATTAATAAAAAAATATATATACCCATGTCTATAAAACAACTTATTATTATTATTATTATTATTATTATTATTTTATAATTGAACACAACAATTATCAGTCATTTATCTCCAATGTTATGATTATCAGCGGGAGATATAAATACTTGATGAATGGGTTCTGCATCATCATGAAAAGAAAAGCCAGGACTTCAACTTGCCTGTGACCAGAGTACTCTTCAGTTCACAGTGAAGCAAATGAAAAATGCCCCTTCAATAAGTTTACTCCCAAGGATATAAGAGGAGGGATTGAGAAAAAATTTCTGAGGGCTGAGAAAGAAGACAGCTGGGAAGATGTCATTGAACACCCAGAATGGGATCCATCTGGGGCATCCTGGGAGGCCAGACTAGTGAGTTGAAGCAAATGACCCCCAGCCCTCTGGTGATTAGCTGGAGCATTTCTCAGGAACAAAGGAAGGGAAAAGATTAAATAGAAAAAAGACTCAGAGAGAAGCAGAAATATGGTCAAGACTAAAGAATTACTGCAACTGCCTTGAAAAAGAAACCTGGGGAAAGATTTGTTTATAGTTTCTTAAAGCTTGACTGCCATTTTATTTAATGAAGTGTCCTGCTGTTGTTGTTTTCCGTTTGAGAGGGCAACGAGCAGACAATGAGAGAAGCTAGAAGAAGAATTAGTTAGAGAAGAGAACATACTACTCTAGTTTTAGGATGCATTTTCATTTTTCTTAATTCAATTCAATTCAATTTTATTTATATAGCGCCAAATCACAACAAAAGCCGCCTCAAGGCGCTTCATAGATACAGAGACCAACCCAACAATCATATGACCCCCTATGAGAAAGCACTTTGGCGACAGTGGGAAGGAAAAACTCCCTTTTAACAGGAAGAAACCTCCGACAGAACCAGGCTCAGGGAGGGGCAGACATCTGGGGTGAGAGAAGGAAGACAGGATAAAATACATGCTGTGGAAGAGAGACAGAGGTTAATAACAGATATGATTCAATGCAGTTCAAATGTGTTTGAACAGCTCAATGCTTTTTCAAACACATTTTTGGAGGTGCATCAATTACCACACTATCAAAATTTATCAGTGATACCCCCATAGTGGTATGATTTTTTTTTTAAAGTGCATTCTTATTTGAGGCTTTTCAAGAAAACATTCCACTGCCGTTTGCACAATGTTTGATCGCTTCTGTAGTGATAATGTGCTGAATGGAGTTGAGTGGAGCTCTTTCTTCTTCTTTTAGCCCTTTCCTTAACCCTCACTATTCCACTCCCTGCACATTCACCTTCCTGTATGTCTGCCTCTTATTCACACATGTATTCTGTCCTATGTCAACTGGCTCATTCCTCTTCTCTCCAGAGCATACCTCCACCTCTTCAGGCTCTCTTCCACCTGCTTCCTACTTTCACTACAGATCAGAATGTCATCTGCAAGCATCGTAGTCCATGGAGAATCCTGCCGGACCTCATCAGTCAACCTGTCCATCACCACTGCCACAAGAAGGTGCTCAGAGCCAATTACTGATGTAACCCCACCCTCACCTTCAAGCCGTCTTTCACTCCTACTGCACACCTCATCACTGTCTCGTTGTCCTCATACATGTCTGCAACCATCATCACATAGTTCTGTGCCACTCTTGACTTCCTCTTACAGTTTCTCTCTTGGCATCCTATCATATGTTTTCACTAGATCCACAGAGACACAGCACAACTCCTGATCTTCTCTATGCTTTTCCATCAACAATCTCCCGGCAAGCATTCTTTGGTGCTCTTTCTCATGAAGCCATACTGCTCCTTACTGATCATCACACCTTTTTTTTAACCTAGATTTAACAACAAGGTACCACAAAAGTCTGGCTGGTGTATAAATGAAGAAGAGCAAATTTGATAATTCTGGCATGATTAACACTTTTGAATAATCTAAAGGTTTAATTGTTTTAGATTTCACTTAAAAATTCTCTTTAAGAGTAATTTATGACTTCTGGAATTAAAACACATTAAAAGGTAATGCCTGCATAAAATGAAATATTGCATAGTATAGTTGTTAATTTACAGATAATGTGTTTAGGGATGTTTTTTTCCATGGCAATGAAGGCAACGCATCAAATATGTCAGCAACAGATAGGGATACAGCTGGGCTTATGTCACTGCTGTGCCTGTGTAAAATAGTTTTGTCTGATTATAAGAGATTCATTTAATAACCCAGGCAGGCACACTGCCGGCAGAGGACTAAAGATATGCTGATGCGATGGGGCCTTCTCTCTCATTCTCTCCCTCCAGCTCCTTTTCTGTATTGGAAAGGCAATGGATCATTAGACATGGTGTGGGAAACCAGTGCGACATTGTCAAATTGGATTTCATTACATTTTCTTAAGCCTTAATTAGACTGGGATTTAGGAGACTAATGGCATTTTAAATAATAAAAAGATCATGAAAGGAAATTAGTCAGTGTTAATTTGGTCAAAATAAGATAATAAAAAAATATATAAACTGTGTATTACGAGCCAAAGTCTAACTATCTTTGGATAGTTTTTTTCCCCCCTTAGTACGCACCCAAAATAAGGGCTGGTGTAATATTGGGGCTGCCAAATACACAGACACCTGATTTTGTGTGCATTGTGAACGTGAAATTAAAACCAAATCAAAACTGGGAAAGGATTTAATCACAGATGTTTTCACCACTACTCCACAGGGAATGATAACATGTGTGATTTGCTTGTCATGACTTAATTGCAACCTGGAGATATTTCACTGGTTTCAATCCCTTCTTACACAGTTGGTGTTGGGAAATCTATTTCACAATGCACAGTATGTTCCTTGCTTTGACAGCATATACCGGATCCTGAAAATGTTATATGTGAAGCAGGAATGTAAAGCAAGTTGTGGAATAGGTAGTCTGCATTTCAAAGGGTGGATGGTGAATATGGAAGCTCTTTATGGCCAGGAGACCAAGTTGAAATAACTGATGGGATAGGAAGGTGGAATAGACTACAGTTCTGAAATTCTCACGCTCTAAGAGACAGTCAACACACCGCTAATGAAGAAACATTATTGGATGAATATTTACATACCTTTGTCTTGAGGATGAACTACTGTTTGCACCATGAGAATAAAATGTTCTCTTGGATGGTAAGCATGAAAGCACTGAACAGTGACACAGTGGATATCAGAGATAAGATCAAAATCGAGCTATCCAGTATACCAACAGATACAAGGCTAAAGAATTTATTTTTGCCAACCATTCAGTGATTATGCTTTTACCGGTGGATTTCTGTCTAGGGATGTACTTTTATTCCATTCACGCACACATTCAATCCTGCTTGTTCTGTTAAATTAATGAAAAGGATTATACAGACACTCTCAGGAATACAATTCAGTCCATAATGTGTTGGACAAAGAAACACCTATGTACACTATCACAGTGGATTTTAAATGAAACATAAATATCTCATCAAGTGCAGATGCGATATTAAAGGAGTTTTGATTTTGCATTAACTGGTTATGAATTAAGGCAGCACGGTGGCACGGTGGTTAGCACTGTTGCCGCACAGCAAGGAGGTCCTGAGTTCAATTCCACCGTCAGGCCGGGGTCTTTCTGTGTGGAGTTTGCATGTTCTCCCTGTGTTTGCGTGGGTTCCCTCCGGGCACTCTGGCTTCCTCCCACCATCCAAAGACATGCAGTTTGTGGGGATAGGTTAATTAGTTAGTCTAAATTGCCCATAGGTGTGAATGTGAGTGCGAATGGTTGTCTGTCTCTGTGTGTTAGCCCGACCAGACTGGCAACATGTCCAGGGTGTACCCCGCCTCTCGCCCTATGACAGCTGGGATAGGCTCCAGTGCCCCTGAAAAAGGATAAGCGAATGGATTGATGGTTGTGAATTATTATTGTTATGTACACTATTTCATTTACAGATATTCAGAAGTAATGGGACAAGCATAATTTTTTAAATACAAGCTATGGTTTTAGTACTTGGATGAAAATCGTTTGCAGTCATTGTCTGCCTGAAATCTAGAACCCATACATGCTCTACCAGGCCTTTAGTGCATGGTGTCAGTTTTCTCTTCAATAACTGAGAAGCATGCTCTAATAGGTTGAGATCAGGTGACTTAATTGGGTGTTTAAGAATATCCCATATTGAAAAACTGGTATGAACTGCTTTTGGGGTAATGCTATGGGTCATCGGTGCTGTTTCTTTCGTTTTACATCCTGCTAATTCCATCAGCAATCACAACATCATTAAACACACATGGCTCAGTTCCACTGACAGCCATGTATGCCTGTTCCCTAAAACATTGGCTCCACCACATTTGACAGATAATGTAATATGCTTAAAATCATGAGTTGATTCGCTCCTTCTCCATACCTTTCTCTTCCTATCATTCTGGTACTTCTTGATCTTGGTTTCATCTGTCCAAAGTTTTTATTTTATTTCATTTTTTATAACTATACAGGCTGTATTACATGTTTCCTGGCAAAGTCTAATCTGGTCTTCCTGTGTTTTAGTGTAACCATAGGTTTGCACCTTGTTGTAAAAGCTTTGCATTTATCCCCAAAAATTAATTCTGTTTTGTCACTCATTCAAGTGACTTCTCTAGCCAGACTCATCCAAGTGACAAAACGTTTCTTCTACTGAAAATACTACGTCCAGATGAACAAAATCAAGTTTTTGGGACTTCCTTACCTGGATGATTGCATCAAGACTTTTGAATTTATGTTCATAAAGGCATCTCTTAATTGTAGACTTTGACAACGACAACCCTATCTCCATGAGAGTGTTCTTGATTTGGTTAGACGTTATCATGCATGTTAGTTATGCTCTGTGGTCTTTTAGGTGTTTAGGCATCGCTGAGCTGGCCAGCGCATTTTTAAAAAATAAATAATGTATCAGATTTTTGATTTGGGCCTAAAGTTTCCACTGTTTTGAGAGAATAAAGACACTTGCTTTGATGCAAAACAAAAATCCCATACAGGAGATACACACCAGACTGACATATACCTAAACCAAAGTACAATATTCCAAAATAGATTTTTCTTTTTTTTTTACTTGAATTTTTTTTTTTTAAATTATAGGTCTTGTCATGTTTAATCAATTGAATCATAAATTCATTAGTTAAAGACATTATTTATTTTGAAAGATTGAGCCTTTCATATCTGAATGGAAGAACCTACTAAACGAATTTAAATTGACCAGATAAATTGAAAGTTTTATTTATAGATATCCAAAAGGCTGAGCATTAGTGAAAAAGAAGAACAATATGTTGTATTACCATGTTTCAAGGTAGTATATCAACGTCAAATATGTCATAACAGGTAAACAAGATGTTCTCACTCTGAGATTCTCCCAAGACTCTCTCAGAAAATGCTGCATTAAAACTTAAAACTAATCTATCTTTTTTCACAGAGAGCATTTTGATTTGCCATTTCAGGAAAAGCACATATGTAATTATTAAGCTCAAAAAAAGGG
This sequence comes from Perissodus microlepis, assembly GCF_051167445.1. Taxonomy (NCBI): domain Eukaryota; kingdom Metazoa; phylum Chordata; class Actinopteri; order Cichliformes; family Cichlidae; genus Perissodus; species Perissodus microlepis. Next base: position 12,669,582 of record NC_140476.1, on the reverse strand, counting down.
CTGAATTCCATTATGGATCCCATAGGCCATGTCAGTCACGGAGCAATGACAATAGCTGGTATAGTGGTCACGTATATGTTATGCAGCCATTTGTTATCAGTTATCTGTGCTTGTTCTACTATAAAAGGTTTGCAGTGAAAAGGGTATTTTCTTCATTATTAAATGACTGCTGTTTTTTTGCTTGACTCCCAATGTGGGGAAATAAAGGCTGTAAGAATTACATTATGTCATCAGATTTTTACATCCTTCTGTCATTTCTTCTTATAAAGGTGACTTATTGTACACACCTGCTCACTGGGTTGCAACACTAACATCTTTATTCCTGCCAGCACTCCTTTGCTGCCCTGCATTAATTTTACATTGCTGTATCTTTATCATTACTGTGTCCCTTGACACTTGTGCAGCTGCCTGTGATGGAAGTATCATGTGTGAGCAACTGGAGCTTATCCCCCAAGGAAACAAATGTGTGAGTCAGATGGGACAATAGTTGGTGGAACTGACATTTGGAAAATTGTCAGTGCCCTAGCCTTTAAAGATAACTAAGTATCCACATAGATAAATTAAGAAATAATACCAATTAAGGAAACCTCTTGGCCCATCCTTACATAACTCTATTTGATTTTTCAGTCAGCAGATTCTTCTAGGAAAATGATGATGTTACTGTTGCACATATTCTCATTACATTTATATAAAAGAGTTAACAGTAACATTTAAAAACAAAACTACTTTGTATTGTTTGCCTTAAATAAATATTCCCAGTAACCACTTTTTTACTACAACCCAAATTACAAGACTATTGGGATGCTCTTGAAAATGTGAATGAAAACAGAAGAAGAGGGGATCCTACACTGTTGTAAACAAGATCTCAACTTTTTGGGAAGTGTTACAGTCATCAAATTCAAAATGAGCTAAATATTTTTTTTTTCATGAAATAGTAGCATCCAGTCTTTTTTGGAATTTGGGCTGTATAGATCATCTGTATCATCTGTACTCATACGCTATGCTTTTTCTTACTAAATCTGTAGTTGTATTTCCTGCAGTTGATTGCGTGTTACTTTGACATGCTGAGCATGCCAACAATATTGGCCTTTTCTATAATTTCGTTCTTTTCAGATAATAGAGTGAAATTGTGGTGAATCATTTTCACATTTCCAGTTAAGTGTGAAATAATAAACATGCCCTTTTTAACCATGTCGGTACCTGTAATGGTATGCAAGGAGGAGGGTGCTCTCCCTTGATAAACTAAAGACTTTATTTATTGCACTGCAAAGACAGGAGTATTAATTTCACACTCTGCCTCACAACTCCCCCACAGGAGCAGACTGCCTATTTGTTATATTGAGGAGGCGTCTCTAAGTCAGAACAGAAGACAATTAACACTATGGCCCAGTGATGAATAAATGTGTCTATTCAAAAGGTCACTCACTGAAATTAGTCATTCTGATGCATGCTAAACTCTACACAAAAAGAACATTTTAGATTGCAATGAATCAATCTAGAAACTAAAAGCCTGAAGAGTCAATGTTGGTCGTAAATTATAACAAGCATGTCCACTTTGCTTCGGGTCCCTTCTTCTTCACACACTTGATTCAAACTCTGAGCACTGAGCTTTTATTATTATGTCTGCTGTAATCAGCAATTCAGCCACAGTTTGTCAGCTTTTGTCCCCTCTTTTTCTAATACTGTGGACTATTTTTAATATCAATTCAGAGCGAGGGGGTGGAGATGGTGTCTATTTTCAGCGGCAGTCTTTGGTTTTCTCCCTCAGTGCAGCTGTTGAAATAAAACTGTAATAAACCAGTTTCATGATGTGCTTTGACTCAATAATAAGGGGGGAATGGATGACTTTACATTACCCTTTACATAAAGTCTGAAACTGTCAACTTAAACTTGATCTTGAGTGACAGCATATTTAAGAAGTTTATTGACACAAAGTGAATTACGATTAACCAGTGGGTTGGAGGTGGGGAAGTTCTACAGAAAAACAGGGTTACACATGGTAGCTATGTGTTGTATAAGAGTGGACCTGCTAGTGAAAGCAACAGAAATAGAATGGGCAGCTTCTTTTGACAGGTTACAGAGAATCGGTGATAAAGAAGACAAGCTTTGAGATTTGTGGAGGCACACAGGCAGCATGTGAGTTTTTCTTTTGTTTGTTTTGTTTGTTCAGGGTGAAGGTTTCAGAGAAAGCTTGGAGCACGGACCATAATGGTGAAGACAATCTGGCAGAGAACCTCCAGCTTTGATATACCCAGCACTTGATTACCAAATGTGAAGCAGGTGTAGGATGGATGGGACCAGCGGGAGCCTCTGGGGGCGACTCAGGGACAGGAACCAGCCCAGCAACCTCACTTGAGACTCACAGGCAAAAAGGTTAGAGCAGCAAAGAAAAACAGGCTCCAAAGCCCAACAAGCCAAAACACCACAGTATGAATATTATACATTTTTAGATACATAGTGTTTGCCATGCCAACAGGTTGACAAAATATAAATTGTTCTTGAAATGATTTATAAGTAACAATTTATCAATTTTTAAGAATGTCAGTTTGTTTAGATAAGACTAAGAGGTTAGTCTTAGTGAGCTAAGTGCTGATATGTAGCTGGTAAAATTTATCCTTGTCTTCCAGGAACAGCGGTGTACTGTGCTGTGTGTGCTCAGTTTTGCAGTTAGAACAATTTCCACTAAGATTTCAAAACTGCAAATCACTCCAAGTTATGAACGCTAATGACAGAGTATAGATGTGAGTGACATAAATGTCATTATGTTTCCAAGTGTATGGTCATAAATTAAGCTGCTAAATAAACTGATTCTTTGATTTGGGGATACTGGTAGCCGAATTGTTAATGGAGGGAATGGTAATTACAAATTAAAATGTCTGAACCAAATTAGTAGCCTGTATCGAGTCAAATGAAAATATCAGTGTTCCTTATATATCTAAATCTCTCATAACGCGACCTCACAAACTCAGAGGAAAAGGAAAACAGACATGTTGAAGGTGTAAGCAAAGTGACATCCATCCATCCATCCATCCATCCATCCATCTTCATCCGCTTTATCGGAGGCCGGGTCGCGGGGGCAGCAGCCTAAGCAAAGAGGCCCAGACCTCCCTCTCCCCAGCCACCTCCTCCAGCTTATCCGGGGGAACACCAAGGCGTTCCCAGGCCAGCCGAGAGATATAATCTCTCCAGCGTGTCCTGGGTCTGCCCCGGGGCCTCCTCCCGGTGGAACATGCCTGGAACACCTCACCCAGGAGGCGCCCAGGGGGCATCCTTGTCAGATGCCCGAACCACCTCAGCTGGCTCCTTTCGATGTGGAGCAGCAGCGGCTCTACTCTGAGCCCCTCCCGGATGGCCGAACTTCTCACCCTATCTCTAAGGGAGAGGCCAGCCACCCTTCGGAGGAAGCTCATTTCTGCCGCTTGTATCCGCGATCTCGTTCTTTCGGTCACTACCCACAGCTCGTGGCCATAGGTGAGGGTAGGGACGTAGATCGACCGGTAAATTGAGAGCTTCGCTTTTACACTCAGCTCCCTCTTCACCACGATGGACCGGTGCAGCGTCTGCATTACTGCAGCTGCAGCCCCAATCCGTCTGTCGATCTCCGGCTCCCTTCTCCCATCACTCGCGAACAAGACCCCGAGATACTTGAACTCCTCCACTTGGGGCAGGAACTCATCCCCGACCCGGAGTGGGCACTCCACCCTTTTCCGGCTGAGAACCATGGCCTCAGATTTGGAGGTGCTGATCCTCATTCCCGCTGCTTCACACTCGGCTGCGAATCGTTCCAGTGCGAGCTGGAGGCCATCACCCGATGAAGCCAACAGAACCACATCATCCGCAAAAATCAGAGATGAGATTCTGAGGCCACCAAAGTGAAAGCCCTCCGCCACTTGGCTGCGCCTAGAAATCCTGTCCATAAAAATTATGAACAGAACCGCAAAGTGACAATATTTTCTTATTACTAAGAAATTCTATCCGTGTCATCACTGCAAACAACATCAGGCAGTACATGAAAAATCTAATAATTCTATAGTAATCTGCATTAACCTGCTTGTCATATAGAAAGTCAGTAGTCAGTATGACCAATTTTACTGGATTTTCTATCACAGACGGAATAACTCTAGGCAAGCTTTCTTGTAATTTCTTTAAATAGCCTATAATAATCGTTCTTCAGGCATTCTTGAAGGGCATTCATCTTCCAAAGCTTTTTTTTTTTTTGGATGTTGGCTGCCTTTATGTTCTCTTATCTGTCAAGATGATTTTGTGTTGCTTCAAAAATGTTGAAGTCTGGGCTCTGGGGAAGCCATTGTGTGTTCTTCTATCCAGGTATGCTTTTACTGCATTGGCAGTGTGCATTGTCATGCTGAAAAATTAAACTGTTGCCAATCAGGTGCTTTTTCAGATGTCATTGCATGGTGCATTGAAATCTGATGGTATTTTTCTGCACTCAGAGCCACTGCTGGACTGCTCTCCCAACCTCCTCGATACATAGTGTAAATAGCAAATATTTCACATTTGGATTCATTACTCCAAAACCCCTTTGGCACTGACTTTTAGTGCAGGTTTTTTGCAATTTGGCATGCACAATACCTTTCTCCTGGTTTCCCTTCCTTAAAAATGGTCTCTTGACATTGAAATATTATGATGCTGAGGCCATTGGAGTACAGTAAACCCACTGTCATGTTCAAGAAACCAGTTTCTAATGTGGATTTTATGTCATTTTAACATGTCATTCTGAAGGGTTGAAGACTTAACTGTGTGTTTTAAGCTGGAATGCCATTGTTTGATTCATAGTTTAGTCCTCTGAAACAAGAAACCACAGAGCTGTTCATTTTAGGTTGTTGGCTGTTTCAGTTTTCATATTGTTGTAGATTTATATTTTCTCACCTCCCGCTCCCCCAGTTAGTTTGTGTAATACATTGCAGGAAAGAGTGATATATTTAATATTTGTGCCATTGAATAAAGGTCAGTCAGCTTGACATATTTAATAGTCCTTGTTGTGTATTCAAACCAAATTAACTGAGTAAAGCCACAGAATGCAGACTTAATGCTGTATCTAGGGAAAAGGCCTAACTGTTTCCACTTTCAGCTGTCGTTTCCTGTAACACAACATTGTGGTAAATATATGAAATGTGGGAGTTTCAGCAGTAATGATAAACATCAAACTAAAACAGAGTGACACATAATATTTACCATTAAAATACCATAGTAACTTATGAAGAATGCTTTGATGGATTTTAAGTGATATAAGGTGATCACAAACAACAGTCTTTGTTACTAAACTTCACTATTTTTATTACTATGCTGTGACATTTACAAATATTCACACTTGCAACCTAATACTGTACAGTCCATTTCATAGGAATCCTGTTTGAAGAAAGTTGCTGAACTTCAGGTGTCCTGTAACTTGACAAATAATGTCATTTTTTTCTGTCTTTACCTTGCACAGAAACGGAGTGCCACAGGTATAAATTCACATTAGGGGGATCAAGCACCATCATTGTCAGGATAACCTAACTGATCTGTCAGTGAGGAAAACGGGTCAGGAATCAAGAAGTACTACTGGAATCAATCTCAGCCCTGTTGTGCAGTCCTACCAGCCTGAAGCTGCAGTTGCTGTGACGCACAACTTCCATCAGTCTCCAGTGGAATGGAAAAAGGACCGCATGTTGTTAAAGAAATGGACTAAGACAGGGCTGTCAGGCGTCCTGACGAGGGAGTCACTCTTCTTATTACCCAGGTAGGGGGCTCAGCCCATCTGGCGGGAGACCTGACTTATAGCCACCACATCTTTTTCACATCCTCTCTGTGCTCTCTGTCACAGTGACTCTCTCTGCTTTGCCAGTGTCATTCGTCCCTCTCTGTCTCTCTCTCTCTCTCTGTCTTTTTTCATCTTTCCAATGGGAATCTATCTCCTTCTCTTGTCTCTTTTCCCCTGCGGCTGCCGCTGCTTCCCTATGAGGTCATGTTTAATTAGAACAGGTGATGAATGGTCTCCTATCCTTTCTCAGAAAAGAAGCATACAGTCCAAAGAGAGAGGCAGAGGCAGATGGCAGAACATTCAGCAGAAGAGAAAAGATTTAATGTTAATATGTTCAGGCAGGAGCTTGCTTGAACTCTGAAATTTGCCAGAAGGGTATGTTTGTTGTTTTTTACATGTGGAAAAATTCAGTAAAATATTGTTTTAGAGAGAAATAAGACCAAAAATCTTAAATGCAGTTTAGTGATTACATCAGTAAAATCTCTAAAGAAGAACTGTCAAATAAGACAACTGCAGGGTGTGTAGACACTAAAGGATGCATTCAAAACTTAGAAATTCTCATTGTCGTTTACACTCCAGAGGACAGAGCGTATGAAATAGTTAGAGACTTTGCCAAAACTTTGCCAGTCAGGAAAGCTAGCAAGCAAACAAACAAACAGAAAAGCACAAAATATACTTTATACTTCCTAGTACTTCCAAATGTTGTCTGCTGACTATTGAAGGTAAAGGTGACATTAATGCAGCCGGGGTCAACTGAATAGCTTCAGTGTTGAGGATTAGTTAGTCAAGCACTCACTCAGCCCACGTTTTCTCAGTCACCCCAAGACGACCTTTGAACAAGTTTCTATTTTTAATCTCTAGGCTAACACTGCCTCCTGCCTACTCTGCCTGCTTGCGTTTGAACCCAGGTCATCCAGTTGCACAATTGCCTGCTGTTATATCACCAGGTGATTTCTTCAAGAATAAATACATATATTAATAACTCGAGCGAACTGTTGACATTAATAATTTGCAGAAAACATTCACGGTGCTGTAAGTCATAACTACAAGTTAATGAGCCATTAATAGGAACACATTGTTTGTTGGAATATGAGCATAAAATTCTGTCATCTTGTTCTAAGAAATCAATGACTGATGAGTGCTATTTGAACAGATGCTTCTTAAATCTGAGGAAACAGGTGTATTAAATTACTATTATATGTAACTCAATGGATTATAAAATAGACTGTGCTAGATAGTTTCTAAAGCTAAGAACTCAGAGTCTTCCTCATAAAAACTGCTCATACTGTAGATCCCTGAAATACTTAGCCCACTCTCTGCCAGCCAGTGTTTGACAGATGGTGGTGGGAAGGGGGATGATCGGGTTCAGCAACAATACAAATAAACAGCCTTAAGCAGTAATGTAATGTTTTTTCAAGTTAAATATTTATATTTGAATTTGCAAGTCGCATTTGCATCTATCAGCATCACTGCTGATTGTACTTTAAGTATAACAAAATGTTTAAATGCTTGCTTGCTTCCTCTATTGACATATAGATTTCACTCAGTTGATCAACCCTGTTTGCATCTGAAGCCTAAATATTCTTCACTCTATTCTTCACTCTCTCCTGTTTCTGCCTTCTGTCATTGAACACAGCATTCAATTACTGTTGCTCTAAGGATTAAAGAAAAACTATACCTGTGCATGCCAAATTTGGCATATTTGTAAAAAAGTTTATATTTAATTTGGTACTATGCTCTTGTGCACTAAGCTCAACATCACAAGTAACAGTGCCGGATACATTGCGATTTATTATATGATGATGGGTTGAGGGTAAGCTTTTGCTTTTAGGCCATCAGATGATAAGAAATTTGCTGTGTGTCATTTCTGTTTCAGCTGCTGATGTATAATGGCGATTTATCCCTCTTCATCCAAGCAAGGCATCTCATTCCTAATTTGATGCCTCCCTGGGCGTACAGAATACAAGGCCACATACATTTTGCCCCAGCCAGCATGTGCACAGATGTGCACAACCTTCCGCCTGGGGTAACAGAAATTATTAGTCAAGCCTGGGAACGGGAGAGAGAACAGGTCTTGAAGATTTACTCTCCCTTTAGCTGCCATAATTCTTAGCTTCTCTTGGCATCCTCCAATACTATGGTGATGAAGGCATGATGAGAGGAAACCTCTTTTTCATCTCTCTCTCATCAGAGAGCATTGCCTCTAGCTTTTACAACTGCCAAGCCTGCCTTTAGGTTCCTCTACTGAACTTGACTGCTGACAACTGAATTCAGTTCAGCTGTTGTGCCTTTGAATTTCCTACTAGTATGTTATAGCATGCTTGCTATGGCATCTGTAAGAAAAGAGGGTGCTCTGCTTTATATTGAGTTCCATTCTTTAACTTGACAGTTTTTAATTAACAAAATCCTAACAGTTTAAGTTAGTTTGCTTGCTTTTTATTAATTTTGCAAGCAATTAAGTAAAATTATATTTCAAGACAAAGATCATAAAATGTTTCACAACAACAACAAAAAACAGCATAAAAAAGACTGAACTCTATGCAAGATGAGTTGTTTCTTTGACAAGACTACTGAGTCCACAGATCTCAAGCTCAGAGAGAGTCCCAGAGTCTGGGGACAACTGTGGAAAAAGCTCTGTCTCCTTTAGTTTCCAGCCTTGCGTGATGTACAGTAATTAGGCCCTGATCACAAGACCTCAAGGACCTGTTGGCTGTAAAAGTTCAATGATGTAAGCTAGTGCTTGTCCATGAAGTCAGAACCAGAATCTTGAAATGGACTCTGAATTCAATAGGGAGCCAGTGCAGCTTGATCAACAATGGTGTGAGATGAAAGTATGAAAGTAGAAGATCTAGTCAGTAGCTTCACAGCAGCGTTCTGAACAACCTGCAGACATTCCAGGGAGTTTTTGCTTAGACAAGTGAAATGAATTCCAATAATCCAGATGTTATCATCATATTATATTAAGCTTTATAAGGAATGTGTATCGTAGAAGTAGGAAAATGCTTTTTTCTTTCGCTTTTTTTCTTTACTTGTCTTTTTAAATCATCTGACATTCCCATTGGGAGGCATGAGTATACTTAAAAATAAAGGATTAAGAAGCAAAACTAAGTTTTGAAGCTCAACTGAATCCGTAGAGCTTCAAAAAGTTATATATCGTCTGACAGGTTTACCAGTGGGTCAACTCAGCTTACATTGTTGTCCTCCTCATTGACTGAGAGGTTACTTGGAATGCACTGCTATCATCTGACAGCTGTCTGCTCCCTGGCACCTACCGGCATGATGTTTTTCCAAAGTTCCCACAGGTTCAGAGGGTGTACAGTGCACATCTGTCTATCATTGAAAACACAGCGGCATATCAACAGATGGAACATTCATCATGTTATTTTAGCAGCTGGACAGGGAGATAAAATGTCATTTAAAGAAGTACAAGTGACAGTGATATAATTAGGTTTTGCACTGTCTGGATTCATTTTGTGTTTTTGCAAAATGGGATTGGATAATCTTTGGGAATATTTGTGCTACAAAATAAAGAACAGTGTTTCATATTGAGAATCATTTAATATGCAAAATGATTTCCAGTGCATCCTTCATTCTCCTGTATATTTTTTATACACCTAATATAAGATCAAATGCTGAATAAGTAGCTATAGAGAGTCCATGTATAGCATCTGTCAGGAATATTTTTAATGTAGCATGAAATGCCAGTAAGATAAGCCATCGAGCCTTTTCCCACCGAATGAATAAATAAAGCATTCAAAAGGTGTAAGTCAAATTCCCAAGGTTGAGCACAAGCTGTAACAATTTATCTTACTTGTACATTTGTTAGTGTGGTTGTGTATTGAGGAAAGTATACTGTTATTGGCTTATTGAAGACTCTCTCTAAAGGTCATTTATAATTCGATTCTTTTGATATATTGAGCATGCCGATATGGGAACTGAGTCATTTGTTCTTCAACTGTCCAGACCATGGGTTTGCTTTACACCTTTAGCAGCTGGGCCATCAGTCTCCTTCAAAAATGTGTTTATTACATAGTTGATGAGATAAATTGTATTAATACTGAAAACAAATCAGTAGGCTTTTGATGCACAGTGCTGTTAAGCTCATTTACATTACATACAAATTCAGCATCAGTTCAGTTCATCAGTTTTTGACGCACTGTTGCACACTGAGGATCCCCAAAGGCACGGAGGGAAAACAAAAGAAAAAGCATCTGTTGTTTGTTAAAATTCTTAAAACAACCTATTATTCATTTAATTGTTTATTTATTTTTGAAGATGATCACTTGTCATGGTTGTGTGAATAGGGACTGAAGAAGTGGAAAACGTGGAACGAGGAAAGGCATAAATAATGTTGAGCCTATTAACTATAACTGTAAAATATATAGATACAGTTATAGTTAATAGGCTCGACATCATTTCTATTTAATAACTTATAATAGTTCAAAGAAGTTATTAGTATCCTTTCATGAGTAACCTACTTCTGGACGCCTTATGTGCTTACCTGAGAAAATGCTTGTGTAGAATCATACAGCATTTAGAGTATATAGTTTTTTCCCCTAACAGACAAGGGAAGCTTTCTTTCCATTTATTTGATGGGAATAGATACCTATTTCCTAGTCAGCAGTACAAGGCCTCCCTGAAAGCTAACCTTGCTCTAGGGAGCAGCTTATAAACATCTTATTCCTATTAGGCCCAGTGAAACCCATATAGTGTTTTTTGATTTGTGGGGCTTACAGCAAGTCATCATCCTGAGAAGACTAGTAATCCACATTGTTTATCAAAAGGCGACTTTTGCCATAACCTTGCACAGGGCTGCAAAGCTAATGCGGGGGCTCAAGAATTATTCAGTAGCATGATATACTTTGCAGATTTGCCCTAGCAGTGTAAATTACCCAATTATGCTAATAGGAGTACCTTTGGAAGCATAGCCTGTTAGTTTAAAATCAGAGAGAAGGACAGTATTTCTGAGGCTGCTACATACATCATCCCTCCAAAGTGAAAGCCCACTTTTGTTTATTTGTAGGGCAAAAGGATGTATATGCCAAACTATTGAGTGTGGACTACACAGAAATTCATCTAAAAGATTTTACAGTTTCAAAAATGACAAATTTAATTATTGTTTATATAAACACAGCATAGTGTATCTAAATAATGTGCACTCTCATGAATATTCAAACCAGTAAAAGTGCAGTGAAATTTTCTTGAAGATAGCAAACTAATATACATAAACAAAACAGTAAATAATGCACACAAAGTCATTTTTGGCTTTTAGATGCAAGAACCCTCCTCAGGTCTTAATTAGCTTCTTTTATCAGGGAGTTCTTCTTGCTCAGAGCTACTCAGTGGACATTACTTTTGAGTGCAATCAGTGCAATATTTAGAGGTTTGTTGAGGCCCTGGAGTGCTTATGCTCTGCCAAGAAAATAAGCCAGGGGACACAGTGGCATTATACGTGCGAAGGTCAGCTTGTTAACCAAAGTAATTGGATTTTCCATCCCTCTCTGGGTGATGTGAGCCTTTAGCTCACTTTTGACTAATATTCTTTCCCTGACTCCAATTCTGGTATTGATTAGACTTTCTTTTGGATTCACAGTCAAGTCAAATGCAGACATCACACAGAATAAGTGAAGCTCTCCAATATATTGATTATTCAACTATTATAGATGTCACGGTTCTGGGTCAGGGACCCAGTGTTTTGTGTTCTGTGTTATTATTAATCTTTGATTTCATCATGGCTTGTCTTTTGTTTTTTGTTCTATATTTCTAGCTCTAGTTCTTCTTGGTTTTGTTCCTGTGGTCCTCGTGGTTAAAGTAGGTTTAGTTCTGTCTTTTCTTGCTCCCCAGTCAGTCGTGTCTCATGTCACAGTTTGTTACTCCTGTCCCTGTGCTCCGTGTTCCCTCTGTTCAGTGTCTAGTCCAGGGGTGGGCAATCTCAGTCCACGAGGGCCGGTGTCCCTGCAGGTTTTGGATCTCACCTTGGGTCAACACACCTGAATCACATGATTAGTTCATTACCAGGCCTCTGGAGAACTTCAGGACATGTTGAGGAGCTAATTTAGCCATTTAAATCAGCTGTGTTGGTTCGAGGACACATCTAAAACCTCAGGGACACCGGCCCTCGTGGACTAAGATTGCCCGCCCCTGGTCTAGTCTGTGCCTCTGTGCCTGTCGTGCATTTCCTGTTTTATTTTGATAGTCCCTGTCCTGTGTGCAGTGTGTCTGGTTGTGCTTTCCCTCATCTCATAATGTCCCATTAGTCCCAGCTGTGTTTCCACCTGTTCCCCATCCTCTTGTGTTCCTGCCTTGATTTTTAGTCCTGAGTCTTCCTCTGTTAGTTGTGGTTAACCTTCATAGACCTCCTCAGTGCTGTGTGTTTCCTCTGTGCCCCTAGTATTTTCCTAGTTCTCTGCCCCAGTTTACCTCACTAGTTTCATATTTCTAGTTTCTCGTTAGTTTTCATGTATTTATTGTGGAGTTTGTTCAGCAATAAAGCTTCCGTCTTAAGTTTACTTTCCCGAGTGTGTTGAGTCCTGCGTTTGGGTCCTACATGCTGCCTACTACACAGCAAACATGACAATATATTTAAGTAAAGATCTGAATCTGTTATAGAACGCAGGATTTTTGGTATAAAAAAGATTGTTAACAGTAGTTCCATAGAAAAACTGTTGAATCAATCAGATTGTAAAAAATAAGCAATCATAATTCCACAGGTATATATGAAGCTTTTCTGAACTTAGTTTGACAAGAGGTTTTAGAGTCAGACTTTTTTTCCCACTTTTTTTTTTCCAAAGTTGGCTGAAAGGTAGATTTAATCTGTTGAAGGCACAAACAAAAGTGATGGCATGGCTGGAAAAGGAAAGATTAATAATTCAAAATGCTGTAATGTGAAAAGTTAGAGCTAAGCCTGTGCAACAAAAGGAAAGGGAGGGGAAGAAGTTGCTCTTGGCTATTTTGAGTAACTTTGGAAAGCTACTCATTAAACAATAACAATGAGCTATCACTAATAAGAAAAATAAATAAATAAAGCCAACTTGTCTAGTGTTCTCCTGATTTGAAAAATGGATTAGAACAAATTAAAAGCCAGTCACTCAGAAAGCTGTACTTTTAATTATACATGTGTGAACAACCCCACTGGCCCCAGCACTTACACTTATTCCCATTTTGCATTTGTTTTGTTTGTTGTTGCAAAGAAATTTTACAAACTACAAATTTTTCAAATGACACATGAATATTGCATTACAATATGCTTGTCCAAAGAGCCTCCACACACCTGGCCACTAAAAGAGTGGAAAAAATAAACTGCATTTGCTCCTTGAGGACAAAAAAAAAAGAACAAAAAGAGATCATCATACCAACACATTTGCCATACAAATGTGCAATTACTAAACATTCTGAAATTGCCTGAGGATTCTTATAATTTTAATGTAATTGAGTTTGTACAGTGCATATTACTAGATAAATCTGCATTTTATCACATTGCTTGAGTAAGTGAAAAAGATGCCACGCAGTCACCCTGTAGAGCTTTGTATCCACCCAAACTATGTTCAGAAGTTTTACTGTAACTGTATAGATTAAGATAATAACTTTAAGTTAATTTTCCACAGTGCCTGTAAAGATAATGCTGGTTTATGTTAAAATCCTAGTCTTCTGTGTCATGAAAACAACTATTAGTCTGAGGCAAGAAAAAAAGATGAGTGAAAGAGTAATAAATCACTAAGCACAACCTTGGATGGTTTGACATCCCTGTAGTGATGGCTGCTATTAAACAGGTTTAGATTTACACAAAACAGAAGAATTCAGTCAGGTAAAAACAAAACAAAAAGAAAAGAAAAAGAAAGAAAGAAAAAAACATTTTAGGCCAAATGTCATTATCAACTTCAGGGTTGTGGTGGGGCTGGAGCCTATTCCAGCTGTTTTAGTGTGAGAGGTGATGTACACCCTGTACAGCCTTCAAGGGTCAACACAAAGAGACAGACAACCATTTGTATTCACACCCAAAGCCGATTTTGAATCACAAATTAACTGAACCCCACTAACAGATTTTCTTTGGACTGTGGGAGTATGCTGGAGTACCTGGAGAGAACCCACAAAGACACATGGAAAACATGAAAGCGCCACACAGAAAGGCCCTGGCCAGATGGTGGATTTGAACGCAGGACCTTCTTGCTCTGAATCAGTAATCCTAATCAGCGCACAGAAAATCATTCTTGTCCTTGGCTAACCTTTAAGAGAATTATTTACTTAAAGAAATATTGTAGTTTGGCTTCAAATGATTATTTTAGTGAAATTTTGATGTGATAACATAAAGGTAACACTAACAACCATATAAATAGTGAAAAGGAGCAAATGTGCTCACTGGGGTCAGGTTACTGTCCAGTGTACTTTAGTGTAGATATATCTCCTTTTGGCCTATCCTTAGATGACCTATTGTACATATAGTTACAACAAAATCTCCAGTTCTGGCATTCCTGCATGGCATAATCGTCAGAACAGCCAGGGCTCTGTCTACAAGAGATAAAGAGGCACTTTGCCAGAAGCACTCAGGCTGTTATAAAATGCCGTGGAAAGTACACAGTGTTCTACAGGTCGTAGTGAAAGGGGGGTGTTTTTGGCAAGTTCCCACCCCTTCCTCATGAAATTTTTTCTCATGACTTAAAGATAACAGTACTGAAGTATTTTGAATTTTGAAGTATTTTTTTGTAGAATGTAGGGACACACACACACACACACACACACATACACACACATACACACACACACACACACACACACACACACACACACACACACACACACACACACACTCTTTCGCCTTCACATTATTGTGACAATGTTATAATCGTACCAGAAAGAAATACTGAAAGAAAATAAAGCAGAACTGAAGTACCTTCTTTTCAACTTGTAAGAAATCTAAAGAACTGTTTAAAGAAGACATCAAATATTTTGTTGCAATATGTCTGAAAATGCTGAGTGATGGAAAGTATTATGAAAAATTGTTTTGTGTATGTGATGAAACAGCTTTGAAGCAAAAGATCAAACAAGTGAAAGATAATCAAATATGCTCTTATACTGTACTGTGCAACCAACTAATTATGTCTTCATTTTTTCCTCATCCACCTAATGAAATGTTAATAATATCTTGTATCGTTGCATGTTTTGAATGTCTGGATGAGTTCATTGTGTAACGCAGTGAGATATTCTCATTTGGAAACTTGCCTTGTAATGTTTAACATGACAGAAATTGAATAAAAATAATAGCAACACAGAATCCATTAACCAAATTATTTGGTTAGTTTTATGTCGATCTAAATTCTCTAAAGCCATTGTTGTTTGAATACCATTGTAATGCCGTTGCTTAGTTATTGTCTGAAGCCCTGCAGGGACAGTACTGTATGTTTTAAATGCAAAACCATTGCATGCATATCACACTATTGCTGGGTTTTGTGAAAGATGAAGGAGAATATTCTAAGCCAGTTTTGGGCTTTTTTGCAGACACTTGCTTCCGGCAAGTTTTTGTTGGATCCTTTTTTCAAATCCAAGTGTAGCGGAGCAAAAACAGACCAACTGTGTATGTGTTCTGGTCAAGTTAAGGATTAGATATAATATATGAGTCTTTTTTAATTATTTATTTATGATTCAAGGTCTGGATCTATCATTGCATAAAATTTGGTAATGCAGTTTATCACTTTACCATTTATCGCATCCTTTTGTGCAATAAAAATAAATGTCCATATCCATGCTCTAGACTGCATCACTATTTTCTTCCTCTGACACGCAAAGTGAAATCAGCTGATTATAATCAGTGCAAGAACCGATAAGTGGGATTGACAGGCATGCAGACAAACACTACCAAGGAACTATTGGGAACTGGTTTTCTACAAGAACCAGTTCTTAATTCCCATCCCTGACAGCAAACTTGAGGATACTTTTGTTGTGAATTTATGCTAAATACAACTACACTGAATTTAATCTACAGGTATATCTCAATCCAAACTTAAAACAAACTTTATATTAAATTAAACAAAATACAAGCAACCCTAGTAAAAAAACAGAAAACAAACTCCCTCACATGCATTTTACCCTGGGATATATTTATGCACATAGTCATGTGAAAACACATAAGTCCATTACTCAACAGTTTTATTGTCGTTCTTTTTTCAAAGCATGCAAATTTCATGACCATTCTCTCGCTGTATCTTCCTTCAAGTACTACAAAAATTGACTACTAAATTTGAAATGTTGTTCTGATTTAATGAACAATGCACCTCTGCGGTGTCACTCAAGGAGTAATCCTTCTGTATACACAGCATTTTTTATTTCACCGAATGTTTGATAAAAGTTCACAATAGTATTTGACAATAAGAAACCAGCAAAACCAGCAAAATGCTTAACAGTTTTTCAGATTTTTATCACCAACATATTCACTGTTGAAAGTATTGTACTTCCCACTTTTCACTGTCATTTTTAGGACAAAAAGAATTAATGGAACCCTCAAAAGGTAAAGCAAGGACAGGAAGATATCTAAGTTGCTTCTGTTGAGTAAAGTAGGACAAGCATTCCTAAATTATTGAGGACACAAATATATAAGAAGAGTGAAAAGTAATTAAAATGTTGCTGTGAAATTTTAAGTAGCATGCATCTGCGTTCTCTCAGGAAGGCACTTCACAAATTCACTGTGAGCTCACCCATAGTTCACAAATGACATATCAGGGGAAAAAATACCAAATATATATATATGGTCCTATATAGTCCACTGGTCTCTGTATATACATTAATATTTTAAACCCTTTAAAGCCATTGTATAATGTATGATATATGCGTTTTTGAGACTTCTACATCATCACTGTGAGCCACAAAAAATAAAAAATAAAAATGAATAAATTGCACAATGCATTTTAAACAATAATAAAAAATAAATAAATCTGGATCTAGCAAATATGATACAAACTAAAACTAAATAACTATATAATATATGCATATTTTTGTCCACTGGAGAAAATGTACATTTATAACAAAAAAAATGCATAAATCCCTAAAATGTATTTCTCTCAATTGGTATGTTTTATTATTCAAAACTTTGAGTTGTAATGATTTATACCCCTTACATAAAAAAAGGAATAACCTTCTTCCAACCCTTAAATGTATTACTGGCGTAGATGAAATAAAAAATAAACACAAACTTTTAACTTTAATTTTCATATAACACAAACACACCCATTTTTTTGGAAACAGGAAATAAGCGATAGAGTGCTAACTTCATGAATCTAATTCAGTGATCATATTATACTCTAAACTCAAACTGTTCTACAGTGAAGAGTCACATTCTCAAACAAATGAAAGGGACACAACTCGTTCACTTTTGAACTGCATCCAAGCAAGAAGCCATTTGTGAAATTGAAATCTTACTCCAAATCCGTTATGTTGTATCATTTCCTTTCTCTCTATAGAGCTCCATCTGGGTTTGTGAAAAGGCCCCATAGTCTGTTCAATTGGACCCACTGTGCACATATTTCCTGATCACATCTGCCAAGCAAGCCTTGTCAGCTGCCACTTGGACCTGTCCAATTACATTCCAATTTGGTGCAGAGTCATACATACAAGGAAACACAGATGGATTGCTAGTATGGATAGATCTTTAATTGTTATAGCCATTATACAAGCACGAGGATGATAAGTACCACGACATTTAAAGGCAGAGATTTTAATCTAGTAAACTGGTAATGAGAGAGCAAGCAGTGAGGAGAACTTTAATCTGTGATAAATGGGTCCAGTCATGACAGACATGCAAAAATCTTCACTCGTGCAATCAGCAAAAATAACCCAACAGGGTTATTTATGCGCAACATTTATGCGCCTTCACTGTAAGGTGCATAAATGTTGCTTATTCTAACATAAATCTGGAAATAAGTCTTCAATACAGAAAGGTGGCAGTCCTTGCATTCATTCACGCCTTATGCCTTGATTTACTGAGGCCAAATCACTCAGTCTCTAAGAGACACATTTACTTTCACAGAGCCTTCGTCATCAATCACAATGCAACACCAAGGACGACCTGATTTCTCTGACATATGCTGTTTGAGAAACTCAGATTGACTGACAATCTGAACACAGAATGTTCTTTTTTACTCTCCATTTATGGGTTGCACATTCAGTACATGCTATAGTATTTTGTGTGCTTTGGCCTATATTCTCAGTAATATTTTTACAGCTCTGTTACAGAAATAATGACAAATTGCATTTGGAATGCTGCTTTCCATTAGATTGCCCAAACACATCCATATCACCATTTTTTCAGGATTAATTTCTTTTGTCATTAAAAAGTAAACTCATTTCATTGCTGTTTTTTGTATTTCCCTGTATAGTAGTTTTTACATTACATTATAAAAACCGTTTGCTTTTGATATACTACTCCTGTATTACAGCACATCATTAATTGGCACCTTAACATAGAGTGGCACATCCATGTAATGGAATCTATGAATAGCAATTAGCCCACTGGATTACAGTTTGAAGACACAGACAAGCATAATGATGCACACATAAATTATATGAAGCCAAAAATAACAAAGAGAGCTGGCACAGTCTGTAGAAGCTTTGCAATTTGGTTTGGTTCCCATTTGCAAAAGATATGTTGGTCCATGTGGTCTGCCTTTTATTACCATTCTTGAAAAGGTCTAGATGAACTTTCTTTCATGGTTTACATGGAAGACCCATAAAGGGAACATTGGATCTCTGTGTATCAACACTGATCCTTCTGTTGTGTGGATGACCAGTATGTGTGTGCATTTGTTATGAAAACTGCTTGGCCCTCTAATGGTTCCATTTGGCGCTAACTTAAAAAGACTTTGTTACATGTAAGGATTCATTAATAACCATTAGCCCCATGAAAAGTTAATTGATTCAGAGCTTGAACAGACCTCATTTGAATATTGGATTCATGTTGATGTAACACATCTAATCAGAATACATGATCGACCTACCTCTACCTCAACCTTTTTTAGGTAGAGATGCTGTTGGTCTCCACCGGCCCCATTCCTGCTAAGCAGGTGAAAATAGATTTAAGAGCGACAGGACTTAGTGCTGAATCTTTGATTTTATTTATTTTTTGCTGTGTTTTACTTGCATCTATTTGAAAGAGTGCGTGTAAACACAAAAAATTGTTTGTTTTAAATGCTGGAATATGCAGAAAATAGGTTTAAATGTTAAACAAATTTATTCAAGTCAAACACTGTTGCATATAATTAAATTATTGCTTGATGCAATATGCATACAATTAAAATATTAAAACTAATAAAACAAATTTTAAAAAGAGACTTTTTCATTTGATTCAATTTTATATGATGGATTATGCAGAAAAAATAGAATTGGGCTGAAAGGTCTTTTGCTTTATTTCATATTCATGTTGTGTATCATGGTTTTAAAAAAAGTAACAAAGTAATAAAGTAACTAATTACTATTTTCAAGTAACTTGACCAATACCGTATATGAAACAGACACATCTTTCTAATGAAGTTTCATAATTTGACTTGAATTCTTTAAAGGTAAATGTGATGGCCGGGGTCTTTTTTAGGTAAAGCTGAAATTCGTTTGAAGTAAAAAAAAAAAAAAAAAATTGGCAGCATGGGTCTGTTCTGGATCCATGTGCATGATTTTCCTTAGTTGTCCTTTCTTGAATATAGCGCACAGTAGGAACTAGTCTCTTTCACACATTTGCACTCCTGGAAATACTCTGAGAGGTGTAGGTAAGGGAGCAAGCAATGGACAGTAAGTAAGTAAAATTTATTTATATAGCGCTTTTCACAGATAAAAATCACAAAGTGCTTTACAACAAAGGAAATGGGAATATAAAAACAATATAACAGTAAATAAAACAATGTAAAACAATAAAACTATAAAACAGCATAAGAAGAAATTAATCAAATGCTTTTCTAAATAAAAATGTCTTCAGCTGTTTCTTAAAAGAATCAATGGAGTCCGTGCAGCGAAGAGGCAGTGGGAGAGAATTCCACAACCGTGGTGCCACAGTCTGAAAGGCCCGATCACCACGAGTTTTAAAACGAGTGCGCGGTACCACCAGCAGTCTCTGATCTAATGACCTTAAAGCCCGAGAAGATGTATGTGGTTTCAGCAGGTCAGATAAATATTGAGGAGCCTGACCATGTAGGGCCCTAAAGGTTAGAACTAAAATTTTAAAATGAAACCTAAAATTTACAGGCAACCAGTGAAGGGAGGCCAAGACTGGAGTGATATGCGATCTTCTCTTGGTGCCTGTTAAGAGACGTGCTGCAGCATTCTGCACAGTCTGAAGACGATTTAAGGCTGATTTGTTAAAACAAGTAAAAAGGCCATTACAATAGTCTAAACGAGAAGAAATAAAAGCATGAATAATCATCTCAAGTTCAAGCTTTGATACCATTAGTCTGAGTTTAGAAATATTCCGTAAATGATAAAAACAGTTTCGGACCAGCTGCTTAGAATGCTGCTCGAGCGACATCGAGCTGTCAAATATGACACCGAGATTTCTAAGGCTTGATTTTACATAAGGGTCTAAGAAGCTGATATGCTGTCTAATTTCTGGGACCATGTGGTCTGGAGCAATAATTAGAGTTTCTGTTTTATCAGAGTTTAGTTGGAGAAAATTGTCATATAACCATTTGTTGATTTCTGTCAGGCAATTACTTAAATTAGACAATTTATAAAACTCAGACATTTTGAAGGAACAGTATAGTTGGATGTCGTCAGCATAGAGATGATAGGAGATATATTTATAGCGCTTAATAATTTGGCCTAGGGGAAATACATAAAGTAAAAAGAGAATTGGACCCAGGACAGATCCCTGAGGTACCCCACACGGCAAAACTGTTGATTCTGATGTGACATGATTCATGCAAACAGTAAAAGATCTCTCAGACAGATATGATATAAACCATTTTAAAACAACACCAGTAATCCCAAACAAGTTCTCGAGTCTGTTTATCATGATACTGTGATCTACAGTGTCAAAAGCAGAGCTGAGATCCAACAGGACCAGCACTGTATATTCTCCAGAGTCTGCTGCCATCAAGATATCACTAGATATTCTAAGTAAGGCCGTTTCAGTGGAATGCAATTTACGAAAACCAGACTGGAAAGTGTCCATAACAGCATTTTTATCCAGGAAATAGTTAAGTTGTTCTAGTACTACTTTTTCTAAAATTTTCGATATAAAAGGCAATTTGGATATTGGCCTATAACTGTTAGGAAGAGATGGATCCAGCTGGGGTTTCTTTAATATTGGCTCAACAATAGCTTGTTTAAAGAAGCTGGGGACTGAGCCAGTATGAAGACAAGTATTTATCATTTCCACAATACAGGGGCCAATTGAATCAAACACACTAGTGAAAAATGAAGATGGAAGGACATCAAGGGGGCTTGAAGTCTGTTTTATATGACAAAGCAGGCCTCTGATGTCTTGTAATGTAACAGGAGTAAAAGAGGACCAAGTATCAGAGGAGAGCAAGTTAAAAGTTTGATATTGAGAAGATGATGGAGAGATATTAGACCTGATGGCAATGACCTTATTTCTGAAATAGTTCATAAACTCATTGCATTCGGACGTTGAGTGAACTGGTGCACAAGGAGCATCAGGAGAAACAATACTCTTAATTGTTTTAAACAAGAATTTAGGATCTTTCTTTTTTGAAGCTATGAGGTGTGAAAAATACTCTGTTCTGGCATTTTTCCACATGTCATTTAGCAAGAGGATAGATTCTTTAAGGTGTAACTTATAAACCTCAAGCTTGGAAGCCTTCCACAAACGTTCTAGCTTGCGACAGTATCTCCTGAAATTATGAATGTTTTCATTTAACCAAGGATGAGATTTCAAACGTAGGACAGTACTTTTTTTCAGAGGTGCCACTATGTCCAAAATAGAATTACACTGGTTATTAAAGGATGAGACAAGAGAGTCCAAATCATTGTAAGTCATTTCAGCACACATGACAGCCACTCACTAGAGGTGAATGCACCAGAATATTAGTTTCTCTGTTCTCCCATCAGCACAATGCAATATCATATGGACTTTATACTAGGAAGCTGGCAGGTTAAAGACCAACTAATGTCTTAGTTGACAGCATGGGGCATTTCTATTTGCACCTGCATCTCTGTCAGGTAAGACA
The DNA here is from genome assembly GCF_051167445.1 of Perissodus microlepis. Taxonomy (NCBI): domain Eukaryota; kingdom Metazoa; phylum Chordata; class Actinopteri; order Cichliformes; family Cichlidae; genus Perissodus; species Perissodus microlepis. Next base: position 12,647,664 of record NC_140476.1, on the reverse strand, counting down.
CTGGCTGTGAGCACAGCTGCAGCTGCTCTCCCTGGCTATGACAGATGCTGAATAGAGCTGCCAAAGATTAGGTCAAACTTCGGCTGCACTGTATTTGGAAAGGTAACATAAAATGAGATGTGTGATATGTAGTCATATCGCATTTAACTGTAAACTCTCATCCATTTTAAGACAATTTGTACATAGCCTCACATTTTACGGTCCACTTAGGTAGAAGAGAACCATAAATGTGAAAAAAAGAGAGGGCATTAACATGTGAAAATATAGTGTGGAGTTGGATTGTAAAAGGTTGTTTTGTCTCTAAGGAGGTTTTTATGGAGGTATTCCAAATCCAGGAAGCCATTACACTTCTAGGGGCTTTCTTACTTTTTTGCTTGGTATTTGTAAAAGCCAAGAGTCTTGTTTGGGGAAACAGTGATCCAAATTTCTTAAAAAATGAATACATTTTTGCATTCACACTAATTGGACATTGAGATTAGTTTTCTTTTTGTTTTTTATGAAAATAGTACAACGCAACTTATGGCCCATGAAAGAAACTACAAAATTGGTGATAAATAGAAATGTCTTTGCTTCCACATTATTGTCAAAAATGTTACAATTTGATTTAAATCAGGACTACTCTTCTGTTCGTTGCATTGCCATCAGCACTTAATGGAGAGAATAATATCTGGAGGGCTGCATAGAAATTTTGTAAAGCATCACAAAATGCCCTAAGGCAGCTCATGTGAAATACACACAGGCCTTATCTATTCAAGGCATGACATGACAGGCTAGAGTGATTTTTTGTGTCTCTTTGAAAGAAAACTCACACTAGATCACTATTAATGAAAAGAATGTGCGGATGGAACAGGAAACAGGCAGCACATGTATATGCTTCGACAGAGGCATATACAGGCCAATATACAGTAGACTGAGAGCAGTTAAGTCATCAATTAAAAAGCTTCAGTTTTCATTAAACCATATGGTAATCAGGAGTGTGAGAGGAAGTAAAAGCAGGAATTATCTTTAGGCATTTTATATTATAGGGTAAAAACTCTAGCATATCAAAGATAGAACCCAGATGAAGAGTGATCCCCTATAGGAGCAAGCACTTGCCAAAGGTGAGGACAAAGAATTAACTTTTAAAAGGAAAACCAGCAGAACCAGATGTTGGAGGGCAGTGATCTTTGGCAAGTGGTTGAATGGTGAGAAGAAAAAAATGAGAGAAAACAGATGCACAAAGAGACCACTAGGCAAAAGTTAATGACATACAATAGTGGCTTACAAATTCATGGAAACTGAAAAGAGGGCAGTGGATGGAAGCACTCAGTGCATCAAAGAAGGTCCCCCTGCAGCCTTAACCTGTAGCAACATACCTAAGGGATCATTCAGGACACCTGATCCAACCATATTTATTTAGTACGACATCAGATAGGGTGCACACAACAAACTACTACTACTACCTTCATCAACAGTTGTCACTCAAAAGCCTCTATATCCAGTGGCAAGACATTACCAATGAAGAACTGCAGGCAAGACCAAACCAGGAACAAATAACAATACAATTCTTGAAAAGCAAGTGGAGCAGAATTAGCCACACGCTCAGGAAGTCTACCAATGACATCACTAACCAGGCCTGGACCTGGAAATCTGGAATAGAAAGAAGAAGAGCAAAAGGCAGCATAGCGAGGGCATCGAGCCAGATATGCAATGAATCAGATATTCCTGTAGAGATATCGAGACGGCTGCCCAGAGCCAAGTGCACTGACAGGGTGTTGTCAATAGCCTATGATCCTCCTGGGGTGAAGGGGATTGGAAGAACAAGAAAGGTGCAAGGTGAAACAGTATGGCTTACCACACACATATAATCGTGGTAAGCTATATAGCTTCTTGGTGTGCAGTGCTTTTTCTTGAAAGCCCTGCACTGCTATAGCAGCCTGTTCTCACTCCTGGAGTGTCAGTTAGTGCAGTTTTGTCAAAGCCACTGGTATGGCTCATGTGCAAAGGTGTTCTTTGGCATCCGTGTCCTGTTACACTTGGTTATGGCATTAGAAAGCCAAATCTGGCAATCTCAGTTTGTGATTTATCAACAACCAGACTCATTACTGTTATAGGATGTGTTTTATCTGACACTATTAGCTTTTTTGAAAGCAAAACAAGTACTTTTTAGTACTTAAACCTAAGCAGAAAATGAAAGCAAACAAGCAAGTAAGCAAAATCCAAAGAAAGTGCAAAACACCAAGGCTCCAACTGGATGCATACCGGGGCCTCCTGGATGACAAAAAAGGTAAAAAGGTCATAAATTTGTTTTTATAGTGTGTTCCCCTATGAACTACAGGTCCAGTATCAAAATTTTCATTATATACATCATCAACAGACTGTTCTCACAGATAAATCTTAAGTTTCTATATCACAGCTGCAATTCTGATAAAGAAAAAATAATGTGTTTTTTTTTTTTCAACAAATTTAGATCAGTCAGTATTTCTTTATATACTTTTCCTGAAGCAGTCGCTCATATCTGTATTGATATGCTTGTCCATGGTGGATTTGGCTGATTGCTGGGATGACAGCTGCACATTCCATATTCTTTCTCATATGAACAAGTGACACCCCAATCCTCTGATCTTGCCAGTTTAAATTCAGGCCATGATTCCTTCCCTCAGACCACAAGGGAAATTAATAAATGATTAAAGTCTAGTGGAGTCAAGGGAAAAAATGAAATGGTAAAGACAGATAATAGTGTATAGCTCAATGATGCTATCTCAGTGCACTCAGGGTTACGACTCTATCTACTAGTGTATGCTTCGAAGAGGTGATGCCCGGAGGCTGTTTTGTTGACAGTTGTCCTAAGTGATAAAAGGACCCTGAACCTAATCATATTAACCCCCCCCACCCAGTAGGTTTCAGGATTTATTCCTGAAACCTACTGGAAAAACATATTTGTCTGTTTACTTAAGCTGAGATCTTGATATTGTGAATGTTATATTACATGATTCTCATGAGTTGCACTTTATACTCATTAAAGCAGTAACCTCCCATACCGTATGGAAAGGGTCACTGACATTCAAAAATACTACTTCCAACACTGCATAGCAGAGTTTTGGTCAATATTATGTTTGCACAAACATAATATTGACCAACATGTAGGCTTTTCCTTACCAGTGATCAATACGGCTAAGAATGAATTAAAAGTTTGAAATCAATACTAATCCATATGCATAAGTATTGCGACTGTATAACATGATATGTTGGTGATTTCATTTACTGGTTTTGTTTTCAAGACAGTTTCTTTTATTTTATTTTATTTTTTATTCAACCTTTTTTTATACAGGTTGAGACTATTGAGACCCAATGTCTCATTTACAAGAGAGACCTGTTCCAGACAAACATTACAATCACAACAATAATGAAAAATATATAAATAAACCAATAAAATACCTAAATATGTCTAATGTCTAAGTTCCCAGAGACATTTGTACGTCTTTTCAAGTCCTCAAGTGAAATCAATTGCGAGAGCTTCAAATCTTTCTGCAATGTATTCCATGAAGACAGGGCAGAAAAGGAGACTGCCTTCTTCCCAAGCTCTGTACGAACTGATGGAACGGTGAATGTAAAACTGTAAAGTCAAATTAAAAGGGCAAAAGACCGTAGAGAGTCTCTTTTAAACCTTTTACGACAAGAGTCGTAGAACAAAGAATTAATGTTTCAGCTTTCGTCATTCAGCATTTAGAGACTTTTTGTTTTTTTAGTGTGAAATGATCCACAATGTTCTTTAAGAGCCATATATAGATCAGTAATGCTGCTCGTTGTTTTTAGTCTGACCAGTTCAACAGCCACAGTTGAGGAAAGCCTTATGTGGCAAGATATTGTACAAATCCCCACAGTATAGATGCAAATGGTTGAAAGGCAGGGTTTATATTATGATTACCGGTAGTCTTCTAACAAAGGCTGTGTACAGGTAAGGATTCACATTTAATAACTCCTTTATTGCAGGCCTTGTTCAACAGACTTAAAGGTAATAAAGGTAAAATGAAAACTGGAAAATTAATTGCCTCAGGAAAGTTGCTCTAAAACTCCAGTTGAAAATGATGACCTGGGCTCGGTAACTGAGGGAAAATGCGATGTGACACCACTGACAAGCTGTGCTACACTTCAAAACATTACTGAGTCCTTTGGGAGGGTTGGGTTTTGATGTGAAGGCCGGCACACTTCACAGCTAGAAAAAGCCTTTTATCAGTCACTCGAACTCGCTTTGAGAACTGGGGGTATTTGTAGGCTCTGTAAGGCCTGGAACACATTGGAAGTTAGTATGAACCACTCACACACTGTACTACAACACTGCAGTATCTCACAAAAAACAACCACAAAATCATTATTATTATTATTATTATTTATACATGCCATGAAAGCTGTGAGGACTTGGACTATGGCTAGAGATTGGATTGGCATTTCTTATTTTTGCTGTACATTATTTCTCTTTTATCTTGTGAACATGTGTAGCAAATATCTGATTTCTTTTTGCAGAATTAAGCAGAATCATCACTAATGTCTAATATGAAATACCATTCTGGTCTCAGAGAGTTAATATCACAATGTTTTCACCCAACTGGTAGAGTGACTTCATATTAACCCTGCAAAGGGTACACAATGGTGGTAGTCGAATTTGCAACTTCAGGAATTAAACTTAGGGCCACTGAGAAAAGTGAGTCCCTTTTTGTTCAATAGGATAGTTCCCAGTCTACAAGAAGCAACAGTATAGAAGAGATGATAGTAAATATGTAAATCTAACTAAATCTAATCAATACAGTGAATTGATGTAAATGCATACCTATGACATTTTAGCCGTAATATTATAAAAGGACTATAATGCAGAAAGTAGTTATGGCCCATCCAAACATTGACCTTGAATTGGAACTATACAGGGTTTTAGTTCTCAGTGATTTGGTGATCTCTTATTCATGGAGGATGATTATTCACAGAAATGAGTGACCCAGAGCTAGGCAAAGCTTATCGTCTTTATAGTTGATTATGCACTTTATATATTTATAGAACTTTTTACCTGGAAACTAATTTGGTGTCTTTAATGAACCCATTTTTATTTCATGTTATTTTGGAGCAGTGGGCCACTATTTTAAGCAAGCAATGATTGCAATTATATATTCATTGGATAAGAGTGAAATCAACAGAAGAATGAAACAGTTTCCTTCACAGTTTCATCATCTGTGGTACTTTTTTTCTTTTAATTAAGACAATCTGGACCACACACACTTGGTTTGTATCCATCCAACAGCACTGCTACCATTGATGTCTTAAGCATGTCTGAAATCTCCCAGCTCAGTAGACTAGGTCATGGCAGATGTCATTGCATGGGATTAACATTATTTAAATCATCATCAAATTCAGTAATTCTTTGTTTCCTATTTAGAACCATGTGCTTTTAGTTTCTTCGCTATTATTAGAGTTTTCTTTTACTTTGTAATCTGTCTATACAACTATTAACAGACCCCAAATGCCTTCTTAAATATCAAATGAAAACATAAACAGTATAGTACTATTAGGTCATTATGTTGTGAGATCATCATATTAATATGTACATGTCATGAAATCCGCCTACATGTTGGCACTTTACAAAAGGCAGTAGATAAATTTGATTAGCATATTCCTTGCTTGACCATAGTTAATAAAATATTCATTAACTCTGTTATATGAATGAAAAAAGAATAAGCCAGTAATTCCAATAAACTGCAGGTTGTTGGAGAAATATGAAGTCTTCCTTCATCTACTATAGGCACCGCATACTTTCAATGGTGAGATATGATGGCACTCTAAAAAGACCAGCAAAAAAAAATTATAGTGTGATAAAACATTTCTTGGCACCGTAAAACTAAAGACAACATATTACCTTTGAAGCCCGGATGTGCTGCAGATCTTTTAGTGCCTTAAGGAGCTTCCTGTATTCCTCTGTTATAATACGATTTAATATTAGGAAAAGCAATGTATGAAAAAACCTTGCATACTTTTTTAATTTGATGTTTTTTGTTCTGTTTCTTCCAGGAAGCCACACAAAATCTGACAAATGTATCTACTCTGCCTGAGCCTTATTAGTCAGAGCTATATGACAAGGTGTTTTTAATTCATAAGTCTGATATAATCTAATTTCATTTCAAGCAGGAATAGATTCCCTACATTTATCACTAGCAACACAAAGCGAACCAAAGCTATAAAAGTGTCACCCCAAGCAAAAACAGAACACGTCTGAGGAGAAGTCTAATTTTATAATATTAATAAATTAGATTAAACAGCTTTGACAAATATTAAATCAGTTATCTCAACGGGACTAAAACAATAACTTAAAAGTGGACATGGCTAATTTCATAGCAAACATGTTGCAGTATTGTGACTTGATTCTGGCTTTTCAAAAACTTTTAAAATCAGTTTTTAGAGAAGTTCTGCTTACAGAAACTACATTTTGGCTGTTCTAATTTCAGAACCCAAAAAGGTGGTTGGAAACTGAAAAGTATCCCAACTTTAACCTACAAACCTAACATGGTGAATGTGTTTTATTTTAGTTACTAAAAACATAATAAAACAAAAAAGAAAGAAAGAAATGTATGGAATTGTGTGCCCGTTTGCTTATGCACAGCATAGTTAAACTGGTATATTACAAATTGACTGTTGCTTACCACTGCACTGACTGATTGTCAGGGTCCCTGTTACACAATTCAAGTGTGTTTTGCTTGCTAATTCACATTTGGCAGCAAATGCACCAGTGCAAACTGGAGGTCAGTGCTTGTTGAAGCCCAAAGGATCATATGCAAAATCTAGAGAGTCCACAAAACTGGAAACCTTCCGCCACTTGGCTATGCCTAGAAATTTAGTCCATTAAAGTTATAACCACAATCCGTGACAAAAGAGCATCCCTTGCACTGTCCAAATCCCACCTAGGATTGAGTCTAAATTACAGAGAACAAATAGCCAATAAGAACAGGATATACCATATTCTGTAAGGTAACCGAAAACACACCCATAGGGACATGTTAATACATTCTCTCCAAGTCTATATAATGGATGTAAAGTGGTTGGGCAAACTCTCATGTACCTTTAAGTATCCTTACATAAGTTACAGCAAGCAGACTTTCCTCACCAGTACCCGGACATACCCTCTTTCCAGGGATGTCTCGACCAAGACAACCCCACACATACACACCCTTGAAGTACTCAGGTCAAATCTCATGCATTGGCTCTGCTACTGTGAAGATATTTAAGTGGCATCAACGGAACCTTTCTGTTCACTTCTCTAAGGATTTTCAGACAACTATGCAGAAGAGGAAATGCACGATCTACTGGAAGCAGCAATGAAGTATGAGCTAAAGCTTGTATTTAATGATTTGGTGACTTTAGTCAATTCTATTTATTTACTAAATCTATATAACAGTATCAAAAACCTTGGCAATATTGCAGTTTGGTAAGGCTGCCTCTTGCACTAATGTCTGGAGATTTAGGTTGCAGGAATAATAGCTGCTGGAACTTACTGTAGCTGAAACATCTATTGTTTGAATATCACAAGCTTTATAAATCTCTCTTCCTTTCTTCACAAATGCAAAATACAATAAACATATAAACATTGGGAAAAACACTGGTAAAGAAACAACTGAATCAGTGAGCTTTTCATTTTGATTTTTTTTTTAAAGATTACAATTTGGCTGAATTATTGAAGTCTTGGAGGGCATATTAAAGAGCAATGAGGCTCTCAGTAAAATATTTAATGTATCCTGTAATGTTTTCACAACTTTTTGGGTCAAAAGTTATGGAACTGATTGCTGTGTGTGGAATTCAAATATGAGATGCCTTTATTCAACAGGACTGTCAACATAATTGTATAATTGTTAGAGATGACAGTTCTCATTTTCGTGTAGATACTCAGTGGTGACCCAGCACTGGCTATTTCACTGTGTAGAGTTTGCAAAATATAGCAGTGTGTTGAAAAGACTGACCAAATTCACATTTCATAAATTCCCTTGATATGGAGTGCAGACAGCTTGACTTGTAATTTTTTTGTCAGGGGAAACTCAAGGTTCAAAAATAAATAGGAAGTTTCTCATATCTTAGATCAAGCAGCATTTGATAAACAGGAATGTTATAAGCCACATTTACAGTTTTTTCTAGATTGCTTTAGCTATTTAAAAAAAAAAATCCCTACACGAAATATTATTTTCTTTGAACTGCGCATAAATTTAGCACAACATTATGAATAACCTGCAAATACTATAACTCACACAATTTTACTCATGCATCAAAATAAAGTTACTGTGTTAGTGAACAATTCATGTCTACCAAACTGACAAAGTTTGTTTGAGATTGACATAATATTTTGTCAGAATGACGGAGAAGGATTCTAGAAGTCTATTCCTAACAGCCTTGCCCTGCCTCCTCTCCCAGACTAGTGTTTTTCCTGGGGACAATTCAATAATATTTCATAGTATTTAGTTGCTAATTCCATCTTCATTTACACTTCCCAAAGCAAATGAACACTTATGCATAAAGACTTCAACCTACCATTATGACACCTTTCCTAGGGATAAAAGAAGCCGACAACCACAGAGTATGTTTCAAAACATCAATTTTTTTAGTCCATATGAGAAGGACACTTGATCACAATTAAGCTGCCTGCCCATGCAGACACTCACTCACTCGCTTGGAGCCAGATATCTTTTGGAGGTACAAGCACTTGTTAATTAAAGTCTACTGGACTCCAGCCATGTCGTTTTCATTTATTCTTAAGTTCTTTACCTAATTTCAGTAGAGTATTAACTAATTTGCACTATAAGCCAAGTTAGATAATAATTAGACTTGATGGCACAAACTATTCTTTGATTGTGAAAAAAGACAAAAACATGTTTTCTCCCCTAGACAGATTCATTTAATTACTCCTGGTGTCTGTGGGGAATTATGGAGTAATGGCTTTGTTTTATAGCCTGACATATTTAATCAGCAGTTCAGTGGATGGATCAACATAGTATGCATACTTTTTCAGATATGGAAGCCATTCAACACTTCTAATGAAGCTCTTGATCATTGTCAACTTAATGACACTCCCAAAGTGGACTGTACACTCGCCCACGCTGTCAATATATTAAGACCCTTTTTAAAGAAATTATTTAAACACAGAGTGCACAGTTGATTCATGTGCACTCTGTAGAAACAAAAAGTTGTGAATGTGACATTAGGAAGATAAATTGATTCAAACTCCCAGAGGGCATAGATAAAAGAGCCCCTAACTATCCCTTTTGCAGAATTCATGTAGTATACTTGATCTCCAAAGGCCAGAACTTCTCTTAATCTACTTGAATTCCGTTACTATATCACATCACATTTAATGTAAATAAGGCAATCAACATCCATAATAATATTCAATTTTTGGTATTCAGTAAAAAGTATCACTGAAAATTTAGTTGCACAAACAAATGTGATATTTTTCCTGCTGCGTAACAGACAAGGAGGTGAGCAGCAGATTAGCTAGCCAGTTGCTGGTGGTTAGCTTACACGGGAGCTAGCGGTTGGTAGCAGGTTAGCTCAAGCTTCAGGGATAGACAAGGAATTCATGGCGGCCACCATGGATTTCCTCAGTTCATCAATCCCAGACAAAAAGTAATTAATGACAGAAGCCTCAGAGCACCGGGTTTTGACAAAGGCTTGACCTTCAGAGAATCAAAGGCTTACAGCTTAATTTTCATTGAACATTTCATGACAAAGGAGCTGATATAAACAGACATTACTTCCTGAAATTCCTCAGAGGAAATTCTAGTATCCACTGGGTCCCTGGCTGTTCAGATTGTATGATAACATCTCAGAAAAAGGGACCTAAATGTAGGATCCCAGAGGGCAGACTAAAAATTCTAATTTTTAAACAAAAAACAAGCTGCCTCATACACATGAAAGCAGACAATAGAAGCAAATTAATCCAGGAAGGGTAGGCAAAAGGAAAAATAACAAAATGTCACTAGGACATGAGGAAACCAAGACTTAATCACCAGGATTACAAAAACACACTACGAAATCCAGGAAGCACAAGGAACACTAGAAGGCCAAAGAACAAATACAATAAGACAATCTCAAGAACAAGTGCAGGGATATACATATACACTGAGCAGACTGATGACTAATTGGAAGCAAACATGAAAGACAACAGAGGATACACTAATCAGGAGGTGGCACCAATCACAAAAGAGGTAAAACTAACAAAGAGAAGAATCATTAACTGACACAAGTGTAAACAGTCTAAGATTACAAAATTAAACTGGAACAGAATGAATAGAATAAAATAGAATAGAACAGACTTCGTGGTGTGGCTTAAAGTCAGCTGGGCTATTGGAAGCAACAACAAAGCTACTGCAGAATACCTGCATATTGAACTTTTTTAAATATAGTGATCTGTCCATAAGGAGAGATCATTTGGAAGCGAACATTATTTTATTCCGATGTGGAAATTAATCAATATATATATGGAGATGAGACTCCGATCACCCATTACGGCAGAGCAGAATCCCAGTGATGATAAGATTTAGGACAGGACCCCCCAGAGTCAAATGCTGTTGATGGTGAATATGAATATGGCGGCTTTTATAGAACTCTGAGTGACTCGGTGAGGTGGAGATAGTCTGAAAGGGAGACTGAATGAAAAGCACTCAGCAGGCAGAGTGGAGGCTGATTGGCTTGAAGAAGGTGGTCGAGAAGATGATTGGACGAAAGTAATGATGTTTGCATTGGGTTTGACAGTGTAGGAAAGTGGAAGAGATGTAAAGAGCAGACTAGCAGCCAAACACCCAGGGAAAATAGGCAGATAAATGATTGCAATGCTTCCTTACTGAATTTATGCGTAAGCTTAATTTGAAATGTAATTTGACAGATTCTGTGATATCATACGTGTTTGGGGTTTTTTTTTTTAGTAGAGTAAAACAGAGGTTAAATAAAAATCAGATAGCTCAACAGATGGTTAAAGACAGAGTCAAAAAAAGAAAAAACACTGTCTTGGAAGCTTTGAGTTGCCATGTAGTCACTTTAGCTAGCCATGTTGTCAGTTAACCTTTTGTAAGGAAAAATACACATCAAAGGGCATTTGTAGACAGCCTTTCAAAAAGAAAGAAAAAAAAATCACAACTTTGCATGTGATTAGATGAGTCAAAAATCAGATTAAAATACTAAAACACAGTTATATCTGTGAAATGTATTCACTGAACCGATTTTTTTAAACCAACTGGGAAGCCTGGCAAAATGATTCTCTCTCACAAGTGTTGTAAGAATCCAGATACACTGCAATATAAATAAGAAGGACCCCAACTGACTTATTTAGCGTGGGCAGGACCGATTGAGAGTACAGGTCCATTTAAAATGAATAGCTGGTAAAAGACTGGGTAAAGGGGAAATTGCTAAAAGTATAAAACTACAGTATTTAGATCCTAATCTCTCGGTAAAAACAACAGTAAGTATTCACATATCTGTTTCAGAGCTTCAGCAAGTGAGACAGGAAGAACCATCTAGTCTCATTTACAGTTTGCTGTGTCATGTGTCTAGCTTAAGGGAGTCTGACTAATTCTGTCTGAAAATTATTCTAAGAATACTAAAAGTATTATTGCTCCCAAACAGGGCATAATAGGGATTTGAGAGTGAAAGCAGTGTCCAGCTGTCCAGGCATGGCTGCCAATATCATTTTAATGCAAATGGAGCCACATAAACCGCTATGAAAATGAACACTTATTTGGAATATAGCTGACAGAATACAGAAACATGGAAAAGCATCGCCAGGATGGAGATTGGTCTTTACTATTCTTGGCCAAAGGGGATATTTATATAGAGCCATTATGTTGCATTTTGGAGTTGGAGGGGAAAAAAAGCAAGGTTTCTGTATTGATTTAAAGCAGGGAGGTGGTAGAGAATGTTAAGGAACATTTCTTTTTCTATGATTTGCCCTATGTCTTTTCCCCTGCATCTCTCTTTAGCACTGAACAATGCAGTCCTTAATGTGCTGTCATTTGTGCTGGGCTATTACTGTTCACAGTGCTCTTATTGGACCATATAAAGCATGATCTCACAAATGGGAAAATTTAATTGAGCACATGTCAGTTTTTCATAAAAAATGCATGTGTAAAACTAATATGACTGTAAGGGTGATAGCCGAAGAGTCTTCAGTGAGGTGAATGAGTGAATAAGAGAAGTTAAGGCTCTCAGCATCAGTGTAGCAGCCTTGACGAGGACCAAAAAAATCGCTGTAAAACAGAAATTTTAATTTATATCATTATATTATTTATATTGAGGCTGCCCATGCCAACTGTTCAGATGTCATGTTTTCATTTACAAAATGAGCCATAAAAGAGTCCTATTCTGGGTAGCCTCCCCCACCCCCACCACTCCCAATTCTATTATGAGACTTCAAATACCCCCTTCCCACCTCACAACATCCTTGGAGACCAAAAAGGAAGGCAGCGTCAGCTGAATATTCATCGTGATCAAAGTGAAACCCGTGTATCCTTAGAATACCCATTCTTTGATACGCAGCTTCCAGATTATCTCTGTTCATCTGTACCCAATCCTACACTTTGTCCTGTCTTACAGAGTGCAACCTTTCACAAAAAAGTTATGGGTGTCAAATGCAATTAACCCAAAGTGCTCCCAGCACTTTACATTCTATTTTTTTTTTTTACTCTTTTCTATAAGAGCTCCTCATTCAAGCTTTCACTGACTTATAGACCTCCTTGTCCTCATGTAGAAACCAGTTTAGGAAAATAAACTACATTTTGTTAACACAACAGACATTTCACGAGTTAGGATGTTCGGAAGAGTTTAAGAGAAAAAAGTAACAAATAATTACATTAGCATGTTTATTTACATTTTGTAAATGCAACTTGAAACATAAAAAAAATGCAAACTGAAGCTGCCCTGCACTTTGCTTGTTTGCTGACGTGAAGTTTCTGAGGGTTCTTTCTCGGGAAATTGAGAGCATTACACATTTGATTTCTTGTCATTTCTTATACACGAATTTTGTCCATTTATCCATCCATTCCCTGCTTATTCAATTCAGGGTCATGGAGGGCTGGTGCCTATCCCAGCTGCCATGAGAGGAGAGGCATTGTACGTTGACAGATCACAAGTTTGTCGCGGGGCTAACACAGACAATCAGACACAGACAATCACTTGCACCCACATTCACTCCTATTGGAAATTTAGAAGCACCAATTAACTTACCTCTAATTCATTAACTCACTAACAGTATGTTTTTGCACTGTGGGAAGAAGCCGTACACACATGAGGAGAACATACAAACTCCACACAAAAAGCCCCTGGCCAGATGGTGGATTTGAACCCAAGACCTTCTTGCTGTAAGGCAACACTGGTAATGCTGGATTATTACTCAGTGAGGCTAACTGGCATTCTGTTATCTTGTATTGCCTTTAAAAATGTATTTTCTTGATGGCTATCTTTTCTCATCTATTATTTTTGCTACTTAACACATAAAGTCTGCTCCTTTTTGTGTATTTTGTTGAGGGAAAAAAGGTGCTGTGAGACCGATTGACACCAATTACAAGTTATTCAATTGCTTCAGAAAGATTTCTCATGTCAAAACTTTCTCAGTTGTCTTACTGAACTACATACTTGAAAACAACAATTGTGAGCTCAAAAAAGACAGAAAAACATTACTTAGTAGATTGCAGCTTAACTGTTTTTAAAGGATAATTATGTTTGCCACAAAACATTCTGTGGTTGAGTTGGCTCCTAATGTACTTTTTGGATTTTTTTTTTGTTGGGTTATTTGAGCAACACTGCTGAAGGAAAAAGACAAATATCTATTTGTTTTATTACTCATTACTTCTGCAAACTGAAGTACTGTGTTTTTCTTCTCAGAGATGTTCTGCTGATTTGTAGGCAATAGTTGTGCCACTTTCAGTCTGTGTTGTATGTAACATCTCCATAATTTCTTTTTTAATATAACTTTATCTTTCTTTGTAAAATCAGCTATGTTTATAACTGGTGAGGTGCTTTATTTCGGTGCTTTTTTTTTTTTCTTGAAATGTCATACACTTTGGATTCTAGCCAATCATTTTACCTTTCGAAGGATAGTAGGCGGGCCCAGATACGTACGTTCTTTTAGAGCAGAGCTACAGATTGAAAATGCCCAAGGCGAAGCGGTCAAAAGTCTTGCTGTAGTTCACAGCAAAAGATGCAAACTCAGCAGCCTGCAACAAGTGCTTTAAGGTGATACTGTGCAAAGGAGGTAACACCTCGAATCTGATCAAACACCTGGCGACTCATAGCGTTTTTTTAAAAGCCGAGAAATGCGCCGTATTTGATAGCTTGCTGCGAGACCTCACACCGAGCACATCTACTGCGGGTGTGGTGCCTGTTATCGGACCCGGAGTTAGCAACATCCCCCAAGAACCCAAAGAGGAGAGTCCTGGCCCCTTGCCCTGCTAGTGTAGCAGAAATGATGACGGATGATGATGGCAGCAGCAGCCGTTCTTCTCTGGGTGAGTAGCTTAATGTTGTTCGTGTGTAATTTACGTTGAGTAGGCTAACCACGTTATTAAATGAATGCATGTAAGGTGAACTAGCAAACACCGTCGTAGTTACATGCGGCTGTCTTCTTGTTTGATAGAGTGATACCATATATGCCCTATAGCTGCAGAAAGGGCTAACATTGTTATCTTTTTACAAATAAAAACAGCTAAACATGAGAGGTTTTAGGACAAAGTTTGTGTTTTCCATTGTTTAAGCACCGGTTCCAACCAAAGTTGGTATGTTGTATCAACAGAAAAGGCTGACTTTGTTATCATTTTGCAGAAAAAAAGAGACTGTTAAAAATAAAAACATAAGAGGTTTGTGGACAAAGTTTGTGTTCTCCATTCTTTAAGCACCAGTTCGAGCACCGTTTAAGCACCGGCACCGTTTCAAAAGTACCGGTGTTCTGAGAAACCATCCTACTCTGACAAAATGTCCTACCCGTATTATAATTTGACGGTGACTTGCGAGTAAACCTAACCCTACCCCTAACCATAACCCTAACCCTAACCATAACCTTCAGAAGTATTCGGGATGGGTGAGAGAAAAAGAAGTTAATTCGGCGTTGGTTTTGTGCGCATGCGCCGTGTCTGCGCAGAAACATTGGGTAGGATGTTTTTTCAGGTAGGATGGATTCCCAGAACACCGATTTGGCACCAGTATCGGATAAAACCTAAACAATACCCATCCCTACTCCTTTCATATGAACAGCCCTGTAGCTAGATTGTTAGCTAGTAACCAGCTGTGACCACTTACCCTGATTGCCAGTGTTACGGTGTGTTCACACCGAACACGATAGATGCGACCAAAAACGCGCCAGACGCCCCTAACTTGACGCATGCACATTCGCACCTCGACGCGTGTCCAATACAAATCATTTGACGCGCGTGAACCGGAAATGTGGGAGGAAGTTGTGCCAGACGGTATCTTTGCAAGATGGCAGCTGTCGAGCTAGCACTTGAAGAGAGAGTCTCCCTTCTATATTTACTGTGGAGAGCAGAGCAGCGGCGTTAAGGACGTCCTCGCCGTACCTGGGTCCATCGGGTCCATCAGGTCCTCCAGAGGCGTGAGCAGTTTGGTGAAGGGCTTTGGCTGGATCTGCCCCTTTGACTCGAGCAGTAGACGCGATGCGCGTGAATGCACAAAATGCAACAAAAACTGACACGCGTATTTTTACTCGCGCGTCAAACGCGCCACACGCGGTACACTGACGCGCGCTTCACGCGTTTTCGCTACGCAAATCTGCTTCCGAATTTTTGCGGGACCCACAATCGCGCGTCTTCGCACGTTTCCATTGACTTTACATGTAAAGCTGACGTTCGGTGTGAACACACCGTTAGGGTAGGTGAATCTGGAGATACAATACAACACAATATTTGCTTAAAATTACTGAAAACTAAGTCATATAAGAATTTATGGATAGTAAATAAGCTGTTAAGTATTTACGTTGATTGTACTTGGGGTGAAAGCTGCAAATTTTATTAAAGGAAAGTATATATGGTTGTTTTACAAAAAATGTGTTTTAATTGTATGGTTGCAACAAATAATGATATTAGTCTATTTTTAGTTAGATAACATTAATTACATAACAAATAATATTTTGAGAAGAAATAATGCTGCAGGGTAATTATTGAATTATTGTATTTGCAGAAAAAGAAGAAAAAAACAAGAGTATCTTATCATCATTAACTTTTTTCTCTTTGAAGCCAGAACTCCTGAATCATGCATATTTTCTCAATAGCTTCCTGAAATATTAAGATGGGAGCTATTCTGAACTTTTTGCAATTCATGAATAAGACAAATTCATAAAATCCTACAGAGTTCAGGTCATGCTTCATGAAGGCTTTCAACTGTCTACAGCATTTGATATTGACACAAGCTTTAAGTAAATTTAGAATATAAGAATCAGAAAATAATTTTGATGTATAATATATTAACTTTTTTTTACCTGCCTTTTTTAATATTTCCCTTTCATAAATCTTACTTGATCTCCTTGCATGCAAATCCTCTGTCATGCAAAAAAAAAAAAAAAAAAAAGTGTAGCCGCATGTGATTTTTCAGGTAAAGTTTCTAATTTTCCACCACAAGTGTTTCTTTTTTAGTTATATATAAGAAGGTTGGTAGCAATCCTAAAAAACGTTGTTATGCTAATATATATCTTGTAATGCTTCTGGACACATTTTCAGGGTGGTGGCAGGAATCATTGTGTGTTTTGGGTCTGTTAATATCATGTACCCTCCTTCAAGTTATCCAGCTGAGGTTGATCAGACACAGCTTGTATGCAGATGCTAAGTGTCTACCCTTCTCAATACAATACAATACAATACAATCTTTATTTATAGAGCACATTTAAAAACCAGCGGTATACCAAAGTGCTTAACATAAAAGACAGAAAAGTAACATGAGTATTATAAGACCTCAGCAAAGTATCAAATATACTCACAGGTCATTGCCACTAATACACAGGGGTAGCATAAAATGCATATCAAGTAAAAACATTGTAAAAGCACAAGCCATAAAAGATATGTATAAAGAAAAATAGAGTCTAAAAGTCAGGTACAAGCATTAACGAGCAGGAAAAGCGAGATTAAACAAATAGGTTTTTAACCATGATTTAAAAGATTGGATAGAATCGGACGCCCGGCTCGCAATCGGAAGGTTATTCCACAACTCTGGTGCAGCCAAGGCAAACACACGGTCACCTCTAGATCTCAGCCGAGATCTAGGATGCACCAAGCCTAGATCTCAGTTAAGAAGTAGATGATCTTAGTGCTCTGGCGGGAACATACGATTTAAGGAGTTCGCTAAGGTAGCTCGGTGCTGTGTTGTTGGTAATTTTAAACGTAAGCAGCAAGATTTTAAATTGGATGCGGTATTTAATGGGTAGCCAATGCAGGTCAGCTAGAACAGGCAAACTTCCCAGTTCTGGTCAGAATGTGTGCCGCAGCATTTTGGACTGTCTGCAGTCTATGAAGAAGGGCAGAATGAAGACCGAAATACAGTGAATTGCAGTAATCTAGCCTAGAGGTCACAAAGGCGTGGATGAGCTTTTCCAGGTCCTTATGCGGAACATAATGCCTAGCCTTAGAAATGAGACACAGTTGGTAGAAACTAGATCTAACTACAGCAGACACT